>NC_062546.1:163944687-164251411 GCF_016906955.1 Phacochoerus africanus | reverse complement strand
AATGAATCCAACTACGAACCATGAGGTTGTGGGTTCGATCCCTGTCCTTGCTCAGTGGGTTAAGAATCTGGTGTTGCCATGACCTGTGGTGTAGGTTGCAGATGCAACTCAGATCCTGCTTTGCTGTGGCTGTAGTGTAGGCTGGCGACTACAGCTCTGATTGGACCCATAGCCTGGGATCTTTCATATGCCATGAGTACAGCCCTACAAAATCTAAAAACAAACAAACAAAAAAACATATCAGTGTATTGTATTGAAAGCATTACCATTGAAAGAAATTTCCACCATAATATTAAACTTTAACATGCATGTACTGTATCAGCTGTACAACAAAATTGCAAAATAATTGATAGCCAGAAGGTTCAGTAACATTGTTTAGAGCTTACAAAATAATCCATTAATTTTTACACACACACAAAAACAAAACAAAACACCAGAGAATGTGGAATTAAAGTCCAGTAGACTCAGGTTTATTTAATAAAATGTTAACATTTCTTCTCATACTGAAAAGCTATATTGAGAAGGAAGCAATGATCTTTTTACAATGGCAGTAGGAATTATGGGAAAGCACAGGAGGATAAGAAAGGTGAGCCAGTTTAAATGACCTTTATTCAAGCTCCACTGAAACAATTGAATAAGAGGATTTATCTAGCAGACTATAAAATAGAACTAGGAAAACGATCCAAATACACAAATGAATATACTTTTTCATCAAAGACAGCTTAAAAATGTGTAATTATATAGAAAAGTATTTACTCTGGATTTTTAAAGTTAAAAAAACAGTATTCATTGAAACTCTTATGCTTGTTTCTGTTAGGCATAAATCAAAATATTAACAATATGCATTTTGTTGTTTGAACTATTATTACATAATTTAGAACATACCTAATTACTTGAACATGTCAATATGTTTATGTTCCAGAGGAAAATAATTAAATTCTAAACATTTAGATCAACTGTCAGAGAATTAACCTATAGGTTATTCTGTGTGATTTCTGGTATCTCAAAATTTGATACAATCTAAAGTGTTCAGAGGTAGTACACTAGCAAGGGAACAATTTCTTTTCTTCTTCTCTTAGCATTGATTATACAATTCAGAACTTCCTTCCTTTTAATACTTTTGTTACCATACTAGTGTGTGCAGTCTGAGGGATTTTTTTTTTCCAAATAATTTTCTTTAATGATCATATAATGAAAAGAATCTCCTAATGGAAAATTTAGGGCAGAAATTAACAAAGAGCTCTGAGAGTAAATTGGCAATAATGTATATAAATATATCAAAAACCTCAAAATCAGTGTTTGTTTATAAATAATCATCTTCTTTTAGATTGAGGACTCCTCAGATTAAAAGACTGTTGCCAATTTTGTATAACTTTTGATTCTGTATTTCATATATTTTACCCAGTATGATAATTAACACATAGCTGACACATAGTACTTGCTAAATGATTTGTACTCTCACTCCTCTATATATATCAGGATTTATCATTTTACTTGAATCCTGCTTATATATATATATATATTCACTGAAAATGCCTTGTTTTACAAAATAATCTAATACTTTTGAGAGAATATGATACGTTGTACTAAATCATTATCCTGTGTTATTAACTACATTAGGTGGAGTGTGTAGATCTTTGGCTGTCTACTTTAATAGCTATTAGCCACATATGGATCATTTTATTTTATTTTATTTTATTTTATTTTATTTTATTTTTGTCTTTTTAGGACCAAACACATGGTGTATGTCAGTTCCCAGACTATGGGTTGAATTGGAGCTGCAGGTGCTGGCCTATACCACAGCCACAGCAATGCAGGATCCAAGGCATATCTGTGACCTACACCATAGCTCCTGGCAATGCCTGATCCTTAACCCACGGAGTGGGGCCTGGGATGGAACCTACATCCTTATGGATACTATTTGGGTTTGTTCCCATTGAGCCACAATGGGAACTCCATGGTTTTTAAATTTTTATTTGTCAATTAAATTTAAATGAAATTGAAAATTCAGTTTGGTTGCACTAGCCACATATCAAGTATTCAATAGCCACATAGTGTTAATGGCTACCATAACACTGATAGAATATTTCTGCCATTGTAAAAATTTCCCCTGAAGAGCAATAGATTATGCTATTAACCATACTGAAGACAAATGGACCAGTAGCAAATTGTTGCCTTTGCATTGCAAATAATATATGGCAAATATGTTGACAAGTTTATCATTAATCATTTCAGGTACTCTGTGTAGACCTTTTTGGACCTTACCCATATTTTTTTAAAGTCCCAATAGATCATGATGCCCAAGCATGCTGGTGATAATTGATTTGATAGGCCAGAAACTTGATATGGAAGATTTGTGTGCTAAGTAGAAGAGAGAATTCAAGTCATTGAAAAATTATTATTATCATTGTTAAAATGTAAATATAATTAGACTTTATTTACAAATTAACACATCTGGTCCATAATTCAGAGGTAAGTCTCTATTATGGATCTGTTAGTCCAGTGTAGTAAATAGGTAATGAACACCGTACTTGGGAAGAATCAAGTAGAGGGAGAATATCTCTTTCTGAAGAAGTGAAAACATTTCAGAGTTGTTCACTTTTTGGGCTGGGTTTTGAAGTATGATTAAGAGTCTGTTAAATAGAAAAAAAATGGTGAAATATATTTTAGACAGAGGGAACAATATGAGAAAAGTCACAGAATCACAAATGCTTATGAATTTGTGACACAATAAGAAAGTTGATGTAACTGGAACATGAATAATGGAGGATAGAATCAAAGGAGAAAGGACCAAAGAAATCAGTTTCTTTTGAGTTTTCGTTTGCATAATTTTATTCCACAGTATTTGTATACCCTGAATAAAGAAATGAAATTGACTTTCCAGACCAACAGAGTTGAGGACTTGATCCAGGCATATTAAGTTGGGGTATATCAATGGGCCCACATACTCTGAGACAGACTGAATCTGCAAAATTGCTTTTCACCTTTTTATATTACAATTGCCAGAAAATGATAATCATTATGAATAAGACTGTCTTTTCATTTCCATGGGAGCCCAGAATTATGATCAAATTATCCTTTTCCAAGAATACATGACTAGAAAAAAGATTTATGAATTTCTGGCTAAGTATATATACATTTTTAGGTGCAAGATTAATTTTTCCTTGATGTTTTTCAGGGCATTGTTGCTAAATGTGAAGTCTGTATGATTTTATATATTTTGGGAAATTCTCACTAATTCTATCACTAAAAGAAATAGATAGGTTTAATAAACCATTCATTATCTCAGGACATCTGAGATGGAGTGAAAACATAGGTAAAAACTAGGTCACATTTGCATGTACTTCTAAAGTAATACTCAGATTATGTCTCCATAGAAAAATGCAAGGTGTTTGTGACTATCTTGTTTGTCCATAAATAGTACTATAATTTGCTGAAAAGATCATTTAAACTAAACAGAAAATAGATTAGTTCACTCTCAAGGAATTTAACTAAAATGACAGGTAACTATCTGGGACAAAAATGTGAATTTGATTAAAGGAGAATGAAATAAGACATACAGAAGAACTATACAAAGAATAGCTTTAATAATAACAGTACAAAGTCAGTGAAAGGAAATAAGTAGAGTCAGATAGAAAAGATTTAGAGATTTAAGTGAGTTGTTTCCAAAAAGAATGTTCTGCAAATGAGAAAAGGGAAAAAAAATTCAGAAACAGGCATGTGTGAAAATAACCTGGGTTATCTAATATGTTTAACATTTCTAACACAGAGAATCTTAATATTAATGAATTCTGCCAGAGACGAATGCAATTGAATAATTAGACATATAACTCACATAAACACAATAAATCTAGAAATATTTCTGCGTTTATTCCCTTTGTTGAAGAGTTCTCAAAGAGGAAACATCTAATTAAGACTTGCATAAATTTTACAAATTACGTTGATTTCTTTTGCCCTAAGTCTTTTCTTTCTTTAGTAGTTATTTGCTATTGGAAATCTAGGGAATTTTTCTTTTTGTCAGGAATATAAAACAGCTTTTTTTTCATTTTTATATTAGGGATTATTTTTAGCTTAACATATATCAAATGAAAGGCAGCAATTTTGATTTATGATAAGAGAATGATTTACAGATGTTTGGTTCATTGCATGAGTATAAATATATTTTCCCAATATATCATTAAAGGGATAATTTACAACATGAATCTTTGTTTAATAGAGGGTAAATGATCAGTATGACAATTGATCCATAACATTTTATCAAGCATATACTAAGTACTTAGCATTGTTCAAACAGAATATAGATGGTGTTTACTTATGATTCTTATTTGCAGTGAGTTTACAATTTATTTAGAAGTGAAGACTAGGGAGTTCCTGTTGTAACAAACCCGACTAGTAATCATGAGGATGTGGGTTTGGTCCCTGGCCTCACTCAGTGGGTTAAGAATCCAGCATAGCCATGAGCTGTGGTGTAGGTTGCAGATGCAGCTCAGATCTGGCATTGCTGAGCCTGTGGCATAGACTGGAGCTGCAGCTCCAAGTCAGCCCCTAGCCTGGTAACTTCCATATGCTGTGAGTGCAGCCATAAAAAGACAAAAAAAAAAAAAAAAAAAAAGAAAGAAAGAAAAAGTGAAGCAGGGCAAATCTCAAATTGCACTCCATAGACTATGATACCATTGGAATTCAGGAGAGTCTCTTGCAACAAATAACATTTCAACCTTAAAAGATGGTTTGGGTTACAGGAAAGGAAAAAAAGAGTGAATTTGCAGAAAGGACCTAACCTAAAGTAAGGCATGTGATGTATTCATGCATCAATAAGAAAAGGAAAACTTTGTTAAAAAGGAGGGTATGCTAAGGAGCAGAGAGCAGATAGATTTGCTACAAACTTGTAGAAAAGGGGGAAAATTATCAAATTTGTAGAAAAAAAAAAGATGTAGCTACCAAATTTAACCAACTTGAATATCAAGCCATTAGATTTGATTTTAAAAAGGCATAACATAGAAGAAATGAAAGTTTATCTTATTGTGTTCTTCTTCCATCATGATATGATAAGATTAAGTGATTGTTCTTAACACATTAGCCTGAGTAGAGGGAGACACACTCTCCAGTTAAGGATTTTTTTTTCCCCCTTTTAAATCCAAATGAATGGCAATTAGAGCTGGATTAAAAGTAAGAAGAGTAAGCTGAGGAATATTATAAAAGAAGAAAAATAGGGCACATATAAAAAGGCTCAATGAGTAAGACGACTGAGCTTGTTTGTTCTAGGGCCACACAATAATGTTTCTTGGGAGCCATAAATTAATAAATATGATTTTGGACCCAGATAGCTTGAGGATTTCAGAGTAATCATTTTCTCTTTATTCTCACTTGATTGACACTATGACTTAAGTAAGGATCGAGTAGACAGAGTCTATTTGAGGGATAAATTTTGAGACACTCTATTTAAAATTTTTTAGGCTCATTTATAAAATTGTGCTTGTACAAATCAAATACTGAAGGATGTAATTAAACTCCCTTTCAAAGCAGAACTAATCCTTCCTGTATCCTCAGCAGAGGTAATAGCTAATCATAGTCAGTGGGCATCCTTATAGAACTATGCATATATTTGCATATATTTACTTGTATATATTTCTATATAGTTCTGAAAGGAAATACATATATTACATAAATTTATTCATGTATTTCTGAATCTTGTTTTTTTCATTCTACATACCCTTGAGATCTCTCTGTGACAGCATCTGTAAATACACTTTATACTTTTAAAAACTTCATTGTAGTCTGTGCTAGACTGAATTATTATTCTCAACTCTTAACTCTCCTCTAATAGTATTTTAGGCCTACAAACCTTGCTCTGGCCTCCTGAGGAATGTAAAATACCTTCTTGTCTCTTGACCATGTGATTTGCTTTGGTCATTGGGATGTTAATGAACATGGGCAGAGTCTTGAAAAGTGTTTTTGTGGTAGGGCTTACTGCAATAAATTATTGTCATGCTAATGCTTTTCCTTTCCCTTGTATCTCATCACAAAGTGCCACTAATGAGAGGGTTAGGATGAGAGATAATGATGGGTGCAAGGAAAGTATTATGGAGATTATACCAAGGAGGTGGGGAGGTGAGTCAAGGAAGGGAGGAAAGACAATGGAAGTTTGCATTCCTGGTCAAGATGTGCAACTGGATTAAACTTTTATAAGAAACTTCTATGTGTACGGCCTTAGAATTTTTCCAACAAGGGACAAATAAGATGATGTATTGCTCCATCATCCTGTGACTTCATTTTCTGGGAGGTATTCCTGAGGACATAAACTAATCAACTATTTGGCCTGTTCAGAGCTCCACTTGAGCCAGCTTCTGTGACCAGAAAAGCAGAGCTATTTAAGATAGAAAGTTGTAGGTTTGTAATCTCCCAAGCTGCAGGTGCCATCTGGGATAGAATAAGGGGATACGTTCATCACCGTAAAATAAAACCATGATGCAAATCAAGTTCGGTTCATTTTTATTTAGTGTCTAAGATCATGTGATTAAAGCCTACAGCTTTTACTAGTCAATCTACTTGTAATTTTTGTTTTATGTTTTATGTGTGTATATCAGAGAACTTTTCAGCACATGACTAAAGTAATTAGTTTTTTTTTCCTACCAACCTAACAGTTTCCTTCAAAAATATCCAAGTCTTAGGATTTTAGTGAATATTTTAAATACTTGGCAACCTTAATCAAAGTTAGAACATAAACACAGTGAACAAAGATGACCTAAAAGCCACATTTAAATTTTTATTTTTATCGAAATAAATTATTTGAATAATTAATTTACTTTGATGTTGCCTATGTATTCATAAACTACAATATAATTCTGAATCCTTGACTCTCTTATTTGAAGAGAATTTGTTGTTATCATTCTTCAAACTTTAATTTTTTTAGATTAATATCCTGAAATAACTTTGTTTTATTCCAAAATTGCTGCTTTTCATTATTTTTATACAGTTTGCTTAAATTTTAAATTTTGTCGAATATTTTGTTTGATTTTGCAGGAGCATACAAATTATTATAAAATACTATGGAGATTCTAGTATAGCTAGAGAGGATTGTTTGACTTATTTGTTATTAAGATTAAAATTGATGTTAAACTGAAGATAGAAAAGAAATGCATATGCAAAGGGATGATTTGATCCAGGAATCTGAAATAAATAAAAAGAGAAAAATAGTCATTTTAAGTATTGATAACAAGTGGAAAAAAATATAAATATATTGTTTTTATGTTTAGATAACAAATCATTCTGAGAGCATGTGATAGTTCAGAATATTTAAATAACCAAAATTGTTGTCCTTACATCTTGAGAAATATAACATCACTGATCACAAAAAGTAAACTATGTGACTTGTTTCAACCTTAGAAAATGAATCCTATATTAATATAATGATTTCATGTTCTCTAGGAAATTGATGTATATTGCTCATAAACTCATGGTTGGCACATTATTACATATGTGGCTTATTTTAAGGATGGAATTCAATTATACCCACGTTTTTCTATTTGTGTTTCACAATGAAGGTCTACTGGGTAAATGAGTATGAAATTCACCACCTGCAATAGATTTTAATTTGCTATTAAGCAAGTAGGCAAGATGTTACTTAAAAATCTGATCCTAAATCTACTTTAGAAATCTATAGCCAGATATTTTCTGAATGTATTCTCTACTTTATATTCTCTTTGAGCTTTTATTTGTATATTGATTTTATTTTTAATTATTTGAATAATGGTAATGTTCATTTGTCCCAAAGCAAAAGGCTTTTAAAAGAGGTTCTGTGAAGATGGCAGCTCGAATGTGTCCATACTCCCTCCCATTTCCCAATTCTCATCCAACTGCTGAATATCTTTTTAGGGTAGAAACCTTACTGGGTTTAGCAGGTCAGTGGACCTGGAGAATTTGAGTCAGTCCATGGTCTAGAGTGATCTGGAGAGAGGGTTCCTCTTTGGTCAGAAAAAAAGCCTACCTAGGCTATCAGCAGTAGAGGGCCTTAGGTCAAGGCTTAAAGAGCTGGAGTCTCCATAGAGCTTCACTAAAGAAATTCGTGAACCCTGAGAGTACAGATTTGAGTTGGTTTTAGATTGCTACCATTGAGGTAGGAGATAGATGAGCCCTTGGGCTGTGAAGATCTGGGGCTTGTCAGGCTGAATAAATTGGACCTTGTTTAATCTTTGACACTTTTTTTTTTTTCTTTTTAGAGTGCATATGGAAATTCTTAGGCTAGGGGTTGAGTCGGAGGTACAGCTGCCTGCCTAGGCTACAGCCACAGTAAAGTGGGATCTGAGCCGTGTCAGTGAACCACACCACCCATGGCAACACTGGATTCTTAACGCACTGAGTGAGGACAGGGATTGAACTTGCATCCTCATGGTTGCTAGTCAAATTCGTTACCACCAAGCAATGACGGGAACTCCTGTTTTGCTTCTAAACTGCTTCTCTGTGTGCCCTCCCTCTTGTGCTATGCTTATAACAGTAAACTCTATATCTGTTTTATAGCTTTTGTCTCTTTGTAAAATTTTTGTGTACAAGACATAAGATCTGAGACCTCTGTTTCTATTCACTAACCTCTCATGGTCTAGTAGTTAAGATTGCTAATTTCCACCCAGACTATCCCAGTTCAATTCCTGAGCAAGGAATTAAGATCTTACTTCAAACCATCATGCACTGCTATTTCCCTGAGGTCACCAAAATCATGGTTCTTATCACTTACCACCTTTAGGTTTGCTGTACTGATTCTATGTCTCATATGGAAATAGAATCATGGGCATAAAATGGACTCTTAACAACTCACTAAGAAGTTGTGAACTTCCAGAATGAGGAGCTCAGTGCACTCTTTTCTCAGCGAAATAAACCTTTTTTTTTTTTCTTTTTTATGGTTGCACTTGCAGCATATGAAAGTTCCCAGGCCGGGGACTGAATCCAAGCCACAGCTGTGGCAATACTGGAATCTTAACCCACTGTGCTGGGCCAAGGATCAAACCTGAACCTCTGCAGCCACCTGAGCCACTGCAGTTGTACTCTTAACCCACTAAGCCACAGTGGGAACTCTCGAAACCACTTAAATGGTAAAAATTATTTTTGAAAAATGTAAAGTCTGAAAACTGCCCTTAGGGCATACAGTAAATGGATAAAGTTTGTTTTGTTTTGTTTTTCAAGAAAATCTACTAACTTAAATTAGGAACAGCCTCTGTAGCATTTGAACCATAACGCTCTCATTCCTCCCCTCTCCACTCTAGCTAAGTGTAATAGAATTTCTGGTCTGGGTCAATGTGGTAAAGAAAATAAGACTTACTCTCCCTCCAGATCCCAGGTATGACTACGATTTCATGCCAAGAAGGATGTGTCACAGTTATTTCTCAAACCTCCCAGCTGTGTGTCTCAGTAGCTTTGTTCCAAGCAGGCATAGACAAAGAGGGGACTGGAGCATTCTTCTGTCATCCAGCTCCCATTCATAGAGCAGAACATCTATTTTAGTTGCAACTGAAGAACTGATTGAGAATATTTGGCTCCAGTTGTTTCCACCCAGTTTGTTCACATAGGTTTTATGCTAGAAGAACCAAGCCTAAAAGAGCAATGCTACCATCCTCATCCTGCAAACTGTCCTTAGAGAAATACTATTGCACAAGGAGAAGGAGGCTGCTGTCTCTGCCCTCAGCCCCAGTGCAGTGGCTCAGAGGCTCTACCTAGTGGAAGAAGCAGACTTTAAAAATCAGAGAATTTTATAGCTTGGTCGAAAAGGGGGATGCCTTTATTTGGAACAGAACATGGGAAAGTTTATTTTGAAGTGTTATGTTAAAAACAAGCAACATTTTGTTGTTGGGTAATTAAGAAGAGGTTGTAGCTCCATGATACTATTAGCTACAAGAATAATGGTAGGTCAGCTAGAAGTTTAATAAGAGAACCAGGGAAAGAGGGAAGATGAATGCTTCTCCAGTCAGAGTAAACTTCAGAGACTAGCAACAACCTGCATCTGCAAATAGGGTTTAACTTTAATTAGATCAGACTATGGAGCAATTTATAGATACCCAGGACACTTTGAAACACAATATAGTGATCATAAACCAATTAGTGGAGACTACCAGATTGATTTGATGAATATTAGACCAGTCAGAAGCATAGTGGGAAAATCAAAGAAAGCTACTCTGAAAGAGCCTGGCTAAAGTGACAGCCATCCCTGGTGGTTAAGGTCACTGTTCATCTACCCAGGTTGTGCTTTCTGAGGAAAAGCATCAAAGAATGCATAGTACAGATAGTATTCACTTAACTAGCTCAGCAAAGTCACTAGGTAAATTCACAAACAAACAATAAAAACAATAAGCTATCGGGTGGTAGGATCTGTATCCAAAGTTGCCACAATATATTATCTAAAATATCTGTGGTCAATTAAAAGATTATAAGACATATAAATAAACATGAAAGTGTAATGCACACATAGTAAAATAACTACATAAATAAATAAATAAAAATAAGAAAAAAAGAAAAAGAAGGAAATAGGAATTTTCCATGAGGGCACCCATACATTGGATTGACGAATAAAGAACTTTAAAACAGTTATTTAATTAAATACCTAAGATGACACCAAAGCAGTTTGATTTTGAAGGTTACTCATTCAGAAAAAGAGTGCTCTAGTCCCAACATTCTGAAAGTTGAGAAAAGAATTAACATTTAGCAGAGATCTGCAAGTTGGCTCAGTTAATCTCACAAAATTACAGAAAAATACATAAAACAGTAGGATACAGTCAGAGTCAGACCCCAAACAGACATCTAAGAGTGTTAAAAGGCTGAAAATCTGTAGCAGCAGATGTATTTGTATATTTGTCCTGTGTTTTATTTCACCACATATGGTTCCATATTACCACTGAACATGATTATAGTAGTTCTGCTCACATTGTTAGAGTTAAGGCAGTAATGCCATTTATAAACATTTTTCCACCCAGGTGTTCAATTTATATTTAACTTTATATATCTTCCTATGACTAATTTTGTCATAAAGTTAGGTCACTGAAATCATAAAATATTGCAGGGAAAAATTTTCATTTTATTTCTTCTGATTGACTCAGCATCAAAAGTTTATGAAATTATGTGTCTATTTTCTATCAGTTTTGTTGAAAGATTTTTAGAACAGGCAAAACTTGGCCAAAAATAAAAAATAAATTAATAAAAAAGGATTTCTCCTGTTTCTCAGTGGGTTAAGGATCTGGCATTGTAACTGCAGCAGCTTGGGTCACTGCGATGGTGCTGGTTCAGTCCCTGGCCAGGAATTTACACATGCCAGAAGCACAGCCAAATGGGGAAAGAAGAGGCAGAATTTTACCTATATACACACACAGTTGGCCACATCCCTTAGGAATACTGACCTCTAAAATCCTCAATTTCACATTTCATTTCTCCCTCTTGCCCTTGGACCCCATCTCTAAATTTCAGAGAAAAAGAAACTGAAAACTTAAGAATTGAGAGTCACCAACCAATGGGATTGGATTCAATAGGCAATAATTGTTGTATTCAGAGGCTGGAAAACCTTCTTTCTGCTTGAACAGAACAGGTAGTAAGGGGTTGGAAAAACAATATAATTTATTTGTTTTGTTCCTGTACAGTGAAAATGATAGTATTCAATAAAGCATTGGATTTTGCAAGTGTTGTATCTTACTTGATAGATTTTATTTGAAAAACTTGTTTAGAGAGGCTGTTCTTTTCAATCTCATCTCTTTGGTCTGCTCTAACTTGAAATCATCACTTTTCTTGTAATATATTAGAACTGTTGAAGGCATCAAACCTGGATATGATCTTTCTGTGTGCCCACTCTTCCATCAATAAATTAATTAATATGTTGGTGCAGAACTGGGACAGATCAAACTGTATTTCTGACTTTTTATGCATCCTCATAGTTAACTGAAACAACTCAGAACTTCAGCTTATGTCTCATGTGACCTAAATAGACATTTAGTGAAGTCATTTCACTTGTTGAGGACAAAAGAGTGAGTCTTACATCTGATAATCTAAAGTAAGCTGGTGCGAATTGCTGAGATCTCAGGAAATAGCCCACCTCTTGATTCTTCGGATTGCTTCCTCTCTTTCTTTGTCCTCTATCCTTGTGATTGAAAAGCACATTCTAAGAAAATCCACTTGAAATCAACCAAATCCTTTCAAATGCTTTGCAGAGACATATTTTTAACTACCTCCAATAAGTAGTAGAATTGAGTTATAAGGGATTCTTGATTCTAGGTACTATTCTGGTTCAAACACTGTTTCACAAATGGAAACCAGTTATAACACCAGTATATAAAATATCTACAGCACCTTAATATTTTAGACTAAGTAATGAGAAACTATACCAGCCTCTTCTGTAACATTTTTAGTGCTTAACTGAGGCCATATTTGATTCTGATTCTCTGTAAAAAAAAATAATATTTCTTTGTGATTATATTTATTTGTTACATGAACAAGTTATAATATTAACTTCACCAGAATTAATAATGGAAGATAATTGAGCATAATTGCTACAGTTTGTTTAAATGTTTCTCTCAAATTTATATATATATATAATATTTAGTATTGTATCCAGTATTTTTAAAAATTGGACATATTGCAGTGTTAATTGATTATTACATGAAAATATGTAATTACATACTATTTTATGTTGATATGTCCTTAAAGCAAGGAATAAAATAATAAAATCACTTACTATTAATTATGTAAGGTAAAACTTGTATTAGAATAAGCAGACAGAAATAACGATCACGAGCTATTTCAACATAGTTGTTTTATATGTTAAGCATATAATTTAATAAACACAGAAATTTAAAAATAAGCCAGTATTAAGAATATAATAAAGAAAACCTGTGTTACTGGTAAGATGTTACCAAAATCTGTGTTCTTGTTCATGGAGCCAAAGAATGAACTTCGGAAACACATAGGCAGCAAGCCAGCAAAAGTTTTTATTACAAGAAAGCAAATAGCTCCCAGCACAGACACTGGGAGGGGAAGGAAGAGTCCCTCTTTCTCTTGTTCTATAGGGGTTTTATCCCCTTTTTTTTTGTCTTTATGTCTTTTTAGGGCCACACCCACGGCATATGGAGATTCCCAGGCTAGGGATCAAATCAGAGCTGTAGCCGCCGGCCTATGCCATAGTCACAGCAACACCGAATTGAAGCGCATCTGCGACTACACCACAGCTCATGGCAATGCTGGATCCTAACCCATTGAGCGAGGCTAGGGATTGAACCCATGTCCTAAAGGATGCTAGTCAGATTCACTAACTGCTGAGCCACAAAGGGAACTTTGAGGGTTTTATCTCTTAAAGATGGGAATAACAACATGGGATCTAAATATCAATTCTTTTCCCCATTGGCCTTGCCCAGTTTACCTATATCAATCCTTGTCCAATAGGGGTCTTAGAGGTGGATATATCCCACAAATCTTAAGCTTCCTTTGTTCTTCTCTTCCCCAGACTGGGAGTCACCATTTCCTCTCATTTCTTTTCTATCAATTGAGGAGTGGATTAGAGATTAATATCCACCTGGACATAAAACAGATATACTCCCTAGAGTAAACAAAGCCTGTGGGGATGTTACTCCCTGGAACCCTTAAGTCAGGGACATTAATCAATGACCATATCAACGACTATATTGAAGCCAATGTTCCTCCACTAACGACCTGAATTATTATTCTGCTTCGGCTGTAAAATAAATAAATAAATAACTCAAAAGGTAGTTTTTAGAAAATTCCAATAAAATAGATAAAATTATGGGAAATACAATGAAGGGGCAAAAATGAGAAAGAGAAGAGTGAAAGACAGATAAAAAATCTGAAATAAGAAAAATAACTCAGTGACCATTAATATAGAGAATTTTTATTTCTAAAAAATATTATTTATAACTACTATTCTGGTTATAATTAATGCATTCAATATCTTTTGAATAGAAATTATGTTAGTGGCCACCCTTCTCTTGCTCTTTACCTTAAAGGAAATGGTTTTTTGTTTTGTTTTGTTTTGTCTTTTTTGCTATTTCTTTGGGCTGCTCCCACGGCACATGGAGATTCCCAGGCTAGGGGTCGAATCGGAGCTGCAGCCACAGGCCTACACCAGAGCCACAGCAACGCAGGATCCGAGCCGTGTCTGCAACCTACACCACAGCTCAGGGCAACGCCGGATCATTAACCCACTGAGCAAGGGCAGGGACCGAACCCGCAACCTCATGTTTCCTAGTCGGATTCCTTAACCACTGGGCCATGACGGGAACTCCGGTAACGGTTTTTATACCATATGATTAAGGAGAAATTTATGGACGATCTTCATCAAAGTTGAAAAACTTTCTTTGAATTCCTAGTTTTGCAAGAATAGATGTTAAATTTTATTCATTTCTTTGCTGCACTTTTGATATTGATTTTTGCCTTTGATCTGCTAAGGTGGTAAATTATACTTACTGATTTTCTGATGGCAAAGTCAACTGTGCATTCCTGGATTAAACTCCATGCATTTAAAGAATTTTCAATATACAGCAGAATTTGACTTCCTAGATTTATTTGGAATTTCTACATCTATATTTCTAAGTGAGGTTGTTCAATAATCATTATTTCTCTTCCTAAATTTGTGAGGTTTAAATTATGGTAGACTTTTGCAACAAACTGAAGTGTATTTCTTTCTCTATCACCTGGAATAGTCTAAATTTGGAAATATGTATTTCTTTAATTTTGGGTAGAACTCACTGATAAAACCATCTGGCCATGGATATTGCCTTGGACGGATATTTAAAATTACACTTTCAATATGTTTTAGAATTATTCAGATGTTGCATTTTTTCTTGTATAATTTTTCTATATTATATTTCTCCATGAATTTGACTATATGTAAGTTTCTAAACATAGTGACATAATATTATAATAATAAGACTTTAAATGTAGTGTCAGTGGCATCTGAAGCTCAGTGTTTTTTTTTTACTTCCTAATAATTGACCAGATATAACTTCGCTTGTTTTTCTTTACTAAACTTCCAAAATTTTCTTGCTTTTATTAATGTTTTTAACATTTTGGCTTTGTTGATCATCTCAGTAATTTTTTTTTATTTTATTAATTTCTTCTATTACTTTTCTAATGTCTTATTTTGGTTTTGGTTTGCTGTTCACATTTTATATTATTGAGATGGATACTTAGTTTATTAATTTGAAGTATTTCTTTTTTTGCATATGTCATTAAAAAAGACATAAATTCTCTCATTTAAGTACTGTTCACCTTCACCATCAATGTTTTGATATATATTACTGTTTATTATAATTAATAAATGTTTGTTAATTTTAATTGTATTTCTTTTCTCAATTTCTTTGGAAGTAAGGAACTCAGTAACTGCATGGAGCTTTTCTGCTTCTTTTCTCATTACTGATTCCAAATAATACTATTTTAGTAAAAGAATATGGCTTGATGATGATAATTTTCTGAAATTTTTTGAGCTTTGTTTTATGATCCAATGTGAATATTTTTCACAAATATTCCAAAGTATGCGTAATTCTAAAATTACTGTTTCCAACATTTTATATATGTTCATCATTCTAAATTCTGTATATATGCCTATTATAAGCAGTTGCTTAATTGTATTATGCAAGTTTCCAGATGATTTTGCCTGCTTAAAAGTTTGTAATATAGAGTTATTGGATAAATATTCTCATCTGACACTGATATAAATACTCTCTTGGTGTATTTTAGATTTCCTAGAGCAAGGTATATATGGCATATTATTCAGCCAAATGTTGATAAGCATTGTTTCTCTAAATAAAGGTTTTAAAAATTATTAAATGACAATAATCTGTTATTATTGTTCACAAGAGGAATATAAATGCAGTTGGTTCATACTGCTGAAACATTTGGAGAGAATTGAGCAGTCAACTTTAAGATTAAGTAAGAGTAAAATTAAAAAGGGTCTAGATCAGAAATTGGTAGACCTAAGAATTTTGGACTTAAGGTTTATATTATAGCAATTATTAGTAATTATTTATATCTGTAAGCTATTAACACAATAGAGCTCTAAAACAAACCATCTCTAAACTCAATGTCATATTTATTCTTACTTCCTTGATCTGTGGATCAGCTGCATTGGTAGATATAGGTCGTGCTTTTAGGTGGATTGCACTCTAAGATTAAGATTGTTCCAGATTCACTTCACATGACGATCATCTTCCTTGAATCAATGCACTTGCCATGACAGAAGTTCAAGAAGGATCAGCAGAAACATATGATGACTCCAAGACATAGGTTTGAAATGGGCACTTCTGCTTACATCCCATTGACTAGAGAAAGTAACCCAGTAAAGCCCAGCATTAGCAAGAACAGGGAATATATTCTGCCTATAGTTGGAGGAACTATATACAGTAATGAAATAGCAGAAGGCTAGGATAGAGAAACGGATGAAGAATTGGGAAGAATAAAGTAATCTGCCACAATATTCTTATTAAATATTATCAGACTTTGAAACCTATTCGAACTTAAAACTTGTTTTTGTTTGAGAAAGAAAAAGTGTTTAGTACAATGCTATAAATACTTACTAAATGTAGACTCCAGTAGTTATGAACTAAGTAGCATTCATCTATCTAAAAAACAGGATAAGACAATCTGACAACTTTCAAATGTCAAAAGCACTTTTAGTCTATGTTTGTAAATGACAGAAATAGTGAAGTTTAAAAAGTTATTTTCACCTTTAAAATCATTTATTTTTAAAAACATATACTTAGTCATACATCAATGTAAACTTTTTAGAATTTCAACAGAAAGTAAGATTTTACCTAAAATTAAATGATACATTTACATACAAAAGTATATCATATAATTCTCTGAGTAGAAATTGTCTTTTTAAAATTCTTGAAAAGTAAATTAATACTTCAATGTGTATTGATAATTGGTGATGGTGTATGCTTACACCCAAGGTTTTAGTGAACAGAAAGAAGTGAAGAGAGAAAATTAATTGTAATAATATTCTCACTTTAGATAAAGTCAAGATATTTCTCCATCTTTGCTTTTCCTTTTCCTCCTCAATATTTTTCTCTTCCTTTTTAATGCCTCCATTAATCCACCCTTCTTTAAGTCTGTCCCCATGTTTTATTCATCTACCTACCGTTTGTGCATCTCTCCCTTTTTTTCTTAATTGTTCTGTTTTTCCAACTCTTCTTCCTTCCTTAGTCTCAGTTCCTCCTCTCTTTCCTCTCTCCTTTTGTTATCGTTCCTTGATCACTAGTGAGCACCTTGGAGCTATGTCAGCTTTGCCTTTGATGATGTATTCCTCTAATGGGATCAACTCAGTTGGCTAGTAACAGGTATTACATGTTGGGAACAAAGCCCAAGCCCTGGAAGATGCTGTCACTATGGGGGAGAGAGCCCAGAGCACTGTAATTGTGTTGGAACACCCTTCTTTGTTGCTTTGTCAAGAACGATTCTGCTCCCCAGGAACACTCTTTATCTCTGCCTTCTACACATTTTCTTTGAGATCTTTCCTCACTGTTCCTCTCTTATTAGTCTTGCATTCAAGTTGTGAAGGAACAAAGAAGGGAGGAATTTCCAGTGGGATGGTGACTCTGGAGCTTCTTGTAATCCATAACTTATCCCACTACTCCCTCTGGTGTATTCCTGATGTTAAGACACCAATCACTGTGTGCTGGGATGGCTTTCCTGTCACATTGTCTTGCAGAAGCAATTAAAGAGGCAACGATTGAGTCTGGTCATGTTGGAGGAGAGAGAAGAGCATGGGCTCCAAAGCATTATCTAACTATGGTACCAGACATCCCTCCCCGTCAGGATGCCATTTCCTCCCCATACATAGTCAAGTTGTAGTCATGCTCTATCCATAGACTGTTTTTTACCTTTAAACAAATTATGTGATATAATTAAGGAGGGTAATTTGCACATACATATTTTTAATATAGATGATTTCATTTTTAATTAGATGAGGAAAACCAGAGAAGAAAATAAGTAGTCATCTCCAAGGAGTCCATTCCCATTAGAGTTTTCCCAAAATCCCCTTGCCAAAATAGCAAACATGTATTGTTTCATTAAACATATGGAAGAATAGAAATAAAGTATCTTTTTAACAGTAAATTTCCATAAAAAGTAGGATATTGCTTTTATTAATGTTATAATATCTTTGTGATTATTGTTATTAATGTTATAATATCTTTGTGATTATTGTTTGAATAGTTTGCCTCCTGCTATTTTCCAGTGGGTAAGGCAATGCTATCAGAAGCATTTTTTTTCTGGAGGAAAAACACCTTAAAGCATTAGCCAATAAATATATATATTGATTCAGTTATACATATCTATACCTAACTCTATCTATCTAGCCATCCCTTCTCAGATTATTTTCCCTTATAGGTTATCACAAAATATTGAGTATAGTTCCCTGTGCTGTATAGTAGGTCCTTGTTGGTTATCTATGTTAAAGATAGTAGTGTGTATATGTTAATCCCAAACTCCTAATTTATCCCTCCCCCACCTTTCCCCCTTGGTAACCATATTTATTTTTTCTATATCTGTAGGTCTATTTCTATTTTGTAAGTTCATTTGTATCTTTTTTAAGATTCCACATATAAGCTATATCATGTGATATTTGTATTTCTCTGCTTGACTTCACTTATGGTAATCTCTCGGTCCGTCCATGTTGCTGCACCTGTCACTGAGCTCCATTTGCTTTGAATCCTTTCTGGCACTTGGTTAAATCAGCCGAATTGTGTGTGTGTGTGTTACCATTCAGTAGGTGTGGAGTGCTAACCTATTGTGGTTCCAGTTTGCTTTTTCCTAAAGATTAATGATTTTGAGCACCTTTTCATGGGCTTATTTGCTGAAACTATAGTTTCTGGGATAAAGTGTCTGTTTAAATCCATTATTTAATTGGGTTGTTTGTCATTTGTTATTGAGTTGTAAAAGTACTTGATAATTCTAACATATCAGTCACATTAAGTGTTATGCAAACATTTCTTACAAGTCTATGGCTTATCATTTCTTCCAAGTCTATGGTTTATCTTTTCATTTTCATAGCAGTATCTTATAAAGAACAGATTTTAGTCTTCAGTGAAGTTCAATTTAATAATTTTTTCTTTTATGGTTTGTGCTTTTTGTATCCTATCGAGGAAATCTTTGCTTCACCATAGGCCACAAAATTTTATCCTGTACTTTCTTCTAGTAGCTTTATAATTATAGCTCATTAATTTAGGCTTATGTTCCATTTAAAATTAATTTCTGTTTATGATATGAAGTAAAGGACATTTTTTTCTTTATAAATGCCCAATTGTTTAAGCACTATTTGGATTATCTTCTTCATTGAATTACTCTGGCACTTTCATCAAAAATAAATTTGGTATATATATATGCCTATTTCTATATTTATTCTATTAACCTGTATATCTGTTCTTATTTTAGCTACAAACTATGTATATCGTTGTAACTTTATAGTAATACTTGTAATCAGGTTTGTCTGTGTTCGTTCTCAAAATTGATTGCCTATTTTAGAAATTTAAAGAAGAATTAAATCCAAATTCTAAGCATAAAGCTTCCTAAATCCCTAATTGATTTGTGTATACTTGTCTTATTTGGACAGCAAATTTGAAGATTTTTATTATAAAGAATGCATGTAGTGATGCTAGCTAGAGATGTATAGGAAATAGACTTTCTTTTTAATTCTCCTTTCTCTGCTTCCATTAAATGAGGAGTACCTGGGCCAACTTCGATGAAATAAATGAGTATCAACACAAGACTTTTTAAATATTCTTATATGAAGTTTTATGGAATGATTAAGTAGAACCTTAGAATTCAGAGTGGACTGAACTCATCTACCCTAGTTTTTACTCAATGCAAATATTCTCTCTTTAATATTTTATTTAATGTTAATTTTATTTTAATTTCATTTTGTCTTTTTAGGGGCACACCCACGGCATATGGAGGTTCCCAGGCTAGGGGTCTAGTCAGAGCTGTAGCTTCTAGCCTATGCCACTGCCACAGCAGTGCCAGATCCAAGCTGTGTCTGCAACCTACACCACGGTTCATGGCAACATCAGGTCCTCAAACCACTAAGCAAGGCCAGGGATTGAATCTGCAACCTCACGGTTCCTAGTCAGATTCATTTTTGCTGAGCCATGATGGGAACTCCCCTTTTAATATTTTAATAGATGATGTGGGAAATTTGCTTAGAGCATTTAATATTTTGTCACATAGTTGTTGTTGTTTTTTTTTTTTCTATTTAAATCAGCTCTAATTGATGAAAAGCCCCACCTTACTTTAACTAGAAACTGCCTTCCTGAAACTTTCAACTACTTGTCTTATGGCACTGTATGGAGCAACTCTAATAATCCTTTTTCCATACGACAGCTCTTCAAATATTTGAAAGCACTATCAAATCCCCATTAAGATCCTTTTCAACCTCCTACAGCTTTATTATATTTCATTGTTTGCCAACCTTTCGTATTCCTGCTCAATCGTTTTTACATTTGCTTAAGTTTGCCCAAATGAAATACTCAGAAGTGAACTCAGTACTCCAGCTAGAGTCAGATCTGTACAAAGTCTTCTAAGACTCTGGAGAAAATCTCCCATCCTTCTTGAAATTGGATAGTTTATTTAGCAAATGAGACTAACAAAAGCACCCTCAAGGGAAAGCTTTTTTCAGAGCGGCTCTACAACTTGTCTGTGTTGTAAACCTGAGTTGGTTTTTGTAACATTTTGAGATGTTTGACTTTGACCACAGTTTATTGGCCATACCTTTTTACCGATTCTCTGTGACAACTTAAATTCTACCCAGTCCAAAAAGTAGCCTCTGAATCTCTACTTCTTTCTTTTGTATAATTGTATTTAGTTCTCTATTTCAAGACCATCTTAAATTCACCTCCACTTTTTTCTTTTTAATTATACCTAAATGTGAAGTAATAGTCTACCTATTTCCTTCTAACATATTCATTTAATTTTTCTTTTTGGTGTATTCACACTTTATGAGATCTTTCATTCATATAATCTTTGACGGAGCTTGATATATTTTAGACATAATAGTAGACACTGAGACATAAGGATGAGACTGAGATAAAAGGAAATAAAATTCTGTTTTTAAACAGGATAGTGCCAACTAGGCATACCACAGTAGCTGAAGTCTTGCAAGGTAACAGTATAATATACCTCTGTTACAGATTTCTGGACAGAGTCCTTTTCACAGGTACTTCTGAATATAAGATATAAGTAAATAAATGTATTAAATATATATTCAAAATTCAGTAAGTACAATTGTGTTTTATTTTTACATTAATCATATCTACCAACTTAACATTTTCCAGTGTTTTACTTATTAGATTTCAAACTGACCGTTTTCACAACAATCAATGGTTATATTCTTTTTGGCTTTGTAGCTGCACTTGCAGCATGTGGAAGTTTCCAGGTCAGGGATCAGACTTGCACCACAGCAGTGACCTGAGCCACAGCGGTGACATAAGGCACAGCAGTGACAGTACCAAATCCTTAACCTGCTGAGTCATAAGGGAAATCCAAAAGTTATATTTTGAGTCATGCCTAGAACTGCTTGAATTAGACCTAAAATATTCAAAGAATACAAATTCAGATTGATGTCAGCAACATGTGGTGAAATGCTACATTTGTCTCTCTCTTTCAATCTATTAACAAGTAAAACATCCACAACAAAAGTGCCTCTGCCCAACAAACCAGGATGCTAGAGAAATCCACACATCTGTACTTTTAAATGTAGGTGAAATGAAAAACAGAGAGGAGGCAAAAACTGGGGGAACAGTAGTGGAGATACCTGAAGTCCCCGCTCTCTGGCCATGGCAGCTGAGCCCACAGCCCCAGAGAACCTGATAGTATCAGAGAAGATGGTACACATGATTCTGGCCTCTTGGATATAGCATTATCCATGAACACAGCTTAAATGGGCAGTAGTGGCAGTGGCAACTGGAACCTATCCCTCTAGTCACTAAAACATTCACAAAACCACCAATAACCTTTGGAAGAAACTGTATATACAAGTCCATGAAACTAAGCAAATTCTTCATTGCAAAAATACCTTTTAAAAATCATATTATATTAAAATTGTCACAAAAATAAACTCAGAATGGCTTAAAGACTTAAATATAAGAAAAGACACCATCAAACTCCTGGAAGAGAACATAGGCAAAACATTCTCTGACATCAACCTGACAAATGTTTTCTCAGGTCAGCCTCCCAAAGAAGCAGAAATAAATGCAAAAATAAACCAATGGGACCTCATCAAACTGACAAGCTTTTGCACAGCAAAGGAAACCATAAAGAAAATAAAAAGACAACTTACAGAATGGGAGAAAATAGTTTCAAATGAGGCAACTGACAAGGGCTTACTCTCTAAAATACACAAACAGTTTATACAACTCAACAGCACAAAAGCCAACAACCCAATGGAAAAATGGGCAAAGGACCTGAATAGACATTTCTCCAAGGAAGATATACAGATGGCCAACAAACGCATGAAAAAATGCTCAACATCACTGATTATAAGAGAAATGCAGATCAAAACTACCATGAGATACCACCTCACACCAGTCAGAATGGCCATCATTAATAAGTCCACAAATAACAATTGCTGGAGGGGGTGTGGAGAATAGGGAGCCCTCCTGCACTGTTGGTGGGAATGTAAGCTGGTACAACCACTATGGAAAACAGTATGGAGGTACCTTAGAAAACTATACATAGAACTACCATATGACCCAGCAATCCCACTCCTGGGCATATATCCAGACAAAACTTTCCTTGAAAAAGACACATGCACCCGCATGTTCATTGCAGCACTATTCACAATAGTCAAGACATGGAATCAACCCAAATGTACATCAATAGATGATTATATTAGGAAGATGTGGTATATATACACAATGGAATATTACTCAGTCATAAAAAAAAACAATAATGCCATTTGCAGCAACATGGATGGACCTAGAATCTCTCATACTGAGTGAAGGAAGTCAGAAAGAGAAAGAAATACCATATGATATCGCTTATATCTAGAATCTAATATACAGCACAAATGAACCTTTCCACAGAAAAGAAAATCATGGACTTGGAGAATAGACTTGTGGTTGCAAAGGGGGAAGGCAAGGGATTGGGAGGAAATGGGAGCTGGGGTAAATCAATGCAGAATGTTGCCTTTGGGATGGATTAGCAATGGGATCCTGCTGTGTAGCACTGGGAACTCTGTCTAGTCTTATGATGAAACACATAATGTGAGAAAAAAGAATGTATACGTGTATGTGTAACTGGGTCACCATTCTGTACAGTAGAAAAAAATATATATAAATAAAAGATAAAAAAATATTGTCAAAAGTCAATGACAAAGAAAAAAAATGTAAAGATTGTCAGGGGAAAATAGATAAAATACAAAGAATTCCTCTTAGACCATGAACAGGTTTCTCAGAAGAACCTTAATAGGCCAGGAGGCAGTTGAATGATGTTCTCAAAATACTAAAAGATAAAACTGTCAGCCAAGAATACTTAATCCAACAAAGTTTTCATTCAGATATGAAGAAATAAAGACTTTATAGACAAATAAAATTTGAGGGAATTTATCATCACTGAACGTGCCCTACAAGAAATTTTGAAAGGACCTCTTTTATCAGAAACAAAAAGGCAAAAATATGCAAAACTTTGAGTAAGGTGGTAAATAGACAGAATTAGAAAATTTCCACTCTTTATCAGAATGTTTTAAACACTAATATAGCATAAGGCTTAAAGGCGGAAAAGCAGAAAAATACTCATAACTACTCCAATTTGGTAATATACTCAGAACATAAAAAGAGATTATTCGAGACAACAAAAACACAAAGAGGAAGAGGACAAGGACAGAATCCGCATAGGTAAATGAACATAATATGCTTTTATAAGAAAAAATGACTTTTTCATGTGAGAGACTTTATACAATCTACATGTTAGTCACAAAAATTAAATACAGAGAATAGACACAAAACAAACAAACCAAAAAGACAAAACTGATAAGTTATCATGAAGACTACCAAACCAATATGTGAGACAGAAACAAAGAAAAAGAGATAATGATGATATAGAGCACCCAGAAAACAAAAGGTAAAATGCTAGTACCAGGTTCCTATCTTTCAGCAATCACTCTAAATGTAAATGAGTTGAATTCATCAATCAAAAGACAAAGAGTGGCTGGATGGATTTAAAAACAAGATCTAACAATATGCTGCCTCCAAGAGACTCACCTCAGCACTAAAGACAAATATTGGTTAAAAGTGAAGGGATTAGGGATGATACTCAAAGAAAATGGCAGAAAAAAGAAGGTGGGCATAGCCATACTCACATCAGGCAAAATAGGCTTCAAACCAAAAAAAAAAAAAAAAAGACAGGGATTAAAATGAATAGTATATCATAATAAAAGGGACAATTCATCCAGGAGACATACAATGAGTAATATATATGAAACTAACACAGGAGGACCAAAATATATAAAACAATCATTAGTTGACCTAAAAAGAGAAATTGAAAGCAACATTGTTGCTTTCAATATTGTAAAATAGGCAACTTTACATCCCATTTATATCAATGGATAGATCATTTAGACAGAAAATCAATGGAAAGGAAACCACAGCCTTAAATGAAATATTAAACCATATGGATTTGATTTATATAGAACATTCCATTCAAATGCAGCAGAATACATAATTTTCCCAAGTGTACACAGAACTTTCTCAAGGATAGACCATATATTGAAATGCAAACCAAGTTTCAATAAATATAAGAAGACTGAAATCACATCAAGCATCTTTTCCAATCGCAGTCATATGAAACTAGAAATCAACTACAGGAAGAAAGCTAGAAATATCACATTTGTGGAAACTGAACATTATTGGGTCATCAAAGAAATGAAAGAAAAAAAAGCTACATGAACACAAATAAAAATGAAAATGTGACATATCAAAATCTATGGGATGCATCAAAGGTGGTTCTAAAGGGGAAGTTTATAGGAATACAGGCCTACCTCAAGAAACTACAACGTTTTCAAATAACTAACTTTACAGCCAAAGGAACTGAAAAAGAACAAATGAAACACAAAGTGAGTAGAAAGAAGAAAGTATTTCAAGGTCAGAACAGAAATAAATGAGTAGACTACAAAGACAATAGAAAAGATCAATGAAGCTAGAACTGGTTCTTTGAAAAAGTAAACAAAATTGACAAAGCTTTAGCTAAATTCACTAAGAAAGAGGAGAAAAGGGGCACTGATAAACAAATTCATAAATGAAAGAGGACAAATAACAATATCATAGAAATACAAAATTTAAGAGAATATTCTGAACATCTCTATTCCAACAGATTGGAAACCAAGTAGAAAGGAATGGACAAATTCTTAGAATCATGAAACCTTCCAATCATGAAGAAATCAAAACATCTGAATAGAGGAATCATTAGTACAGAGATTAAAACAGTAATCAAAAAAATTAAAAAAAAAAAAACTCAGACTTCTCGTGTGGCTCACAACATTAACTACTCGGCATTGCTTCTACAGTTCCCCTAGCCTGGGAACCTCCATATGCCTCAGGTGCAGCTACTTGTTTGGAGTTCCCATCACAGCTCAGTGGTTAAAGAATCCGACGAGGAACCATGAGGTCGTGGGTTTGATCCCTGGCCTTGCTCGGTGGGTTAAGGATCTGGCGTTGCCATGAGCTGTGGTGTAGGTTGCAGACGTGGCTTGGATCCTGCGTTGCTGTGGCTCTGGTGTAGGCTGGTGGCTACAACTCCAATTTGACCCCTAGCCTGGGAACCTCCATATGCCACAGGAGCGGCCCAAGAAATGGCAAAAAAGCCAAAAAAAAAAAACCCCTTAAAGTCCAGGACCAGAAAGCATCACCAGTGAATACCACCAGAATATTCAAAGAAGATCTATGTACCTATAATTTTCAAACGCTTCCAAAAAATTTGAAGAGGAGAGAATGCTTCCTAACTCATTTTTTGAAACAAACATCATCCCGATACCTAACCATAAAAAGACAATATACAGACACACAAATTATAGGTCCATATCTCTGATGAACATAGATGCAAAAAGCCTCAACAAAATATTTGCAAACAGTAGTTCCTATTGTGGCATGGTGGAAATGAATCTGACTAGTGTCCATGAGGATATAGGTTCAATCCCTGGCCTTGCTGAGTGGGTTGGGGACTTGTCATTGCCATGAGCTGTGGTATAGTTTGCAGATGTGGCTTGGTTCTTGCATTGCTGTGGCTGTGGCATAGGCTGGCAGCTGTAGCTCCAATTTGATCCCTAGCCTGGGAACTTTCATATGCCACAGGTGCGGCCCTAAAAAGCAATATATATATTATCAAACAAAATAAAACAATACACTAAAAGAATTATATGCAGAGATCAAGCAGAATTTATTTCAGGGATACAAGAATGCTTCAAGATATCCAGATCAATCAATGTGATACACTATGTTAAGAAGATGAATTATAAAAACCAAATGATCATCTCAATAGATGCAGAAAAAAAATTCGACAAGATTCAACATTCATTTATGATAAAAACTTTTATCAATAAAATGTGTACAGAAAGAATGTACCTTAATATTAAAAGGCCACACATGACACATCCATAGCTAACATCATATTCAGTGGTAAAGGACTGAAAGCTATCCTTCTAAAATCTGGAACAAGACAAGCATGCCCACTCTAATTTCTCTTATTCAACATTGTCTTGAAAGCCTTGCCAGAGCAATTAAGCAAGAAAAGAAATACATCCAAATTAGAAAAGGAAGAGTAGAGCTCTCACTATTTGCAGATTACATGTTTTTATCTATAGAAAACTCTAAGGATTCCACCAAAAAGCTATTGGAAATACATAAAGTTTCAGGGTACAAAATCAACATAAAATTTAGTAGTGTTTTATAAGCTAGCAGTGAGCTAGCAGAAAGAGAAATTAAAATAACAATCCATTTATAGTTATAACAAATAGAATAAAATATATAGAAATAAATTTAATTGAGGTGGAAATTTGTACACTAAAAACTATAAGACATTATCAAAAGAAATTGAACAAGACTCAAATAAATGGAAAGATATTTCATGTTCATTGATTGGAAGAATTAACATCATTAAAATGTCCATATTAAAGCAGTCTATAGATTAAAGACAATCCCTAAAAAAATCCCAAGGACATTTTTCATAGAAATAGGACCAAAAAATTCTACAATTTATAGGGAAGAATGAAGGACCCCAAATAGCCAAAGAATCTTGAGAAAAAAAAAAAACAAAGTGGAAAAAAATCACAATTCCTGATTTCAAAATGGATTTAAAAATTATAGTAATCAAAACAGCATGGTCTTTTCTTAAAAACAGATCTATAGGTCAATGGAACTGAATTGAGAGCCCAAAAATAAACCCAAGCACATATAGTTGATTCATTTATGAAAAAGCAGCAAAGAATATACAATGGAAAAAGAATAGTCTCTTCCATAAACAGTGTGGGGGAAACTGTCTGACATGCAAAAAAATGAAACTAGGAGTTCCCGTCGTGGCGCAGTGGTTAACAAATCCGACTAGGAACCATGAGGTTGCGGGTTCCATCCCTGCCCTTGCTCAGTGGGTTAAGGATCCGGCGTTGCCGTGAGCTGTGGTGTAAGTTGCAGACGCGGCTCGGATCCCACGTTGCTGTGGCTCTGGCATAGGCCAGTGGCTACAGCTCTGATTCAACCCCTAGCCTGGGAACCTCCATGTGCCGCGGGAGCGGCCCAAGAAATAGCAACAACAACAACAACAATAACAACAACAACAAAAGACAAAAAAAATGAAACTATACCACTCTCTCACACCATATAGAAAAATAAACTTAAAGTGAATTAAAGGCTTGAATGTAAGATCTGAAACCAGAAATCTAGAAGAAAACGTAGGCAATGTGCCCTTTGATATTGGTCTTAACAATATCTTTCTAGATATGTCTCCTCAGGCAAGGACAACAAAAGCAAAAATGAACAAATGAGACTATATCAAATCAAAAAGTTTCTGCACAACAAGATAAACTGTTAACAAAATGAAAAAAAAAACTACTCGATGGGGAAAATATTTCAAATTATATACCCAATAAGAGGTTAATCTATAAAGAATTTTAGGCATTCCTATTGTGGCTCAATGAGTTAAGAACACGATGCAGTCTCTGTGAGGATATGGGTTCAATCCCTGACCTGGTCCAGTGGGTTAAGGATTTGGTGTTGCCACAAGCTGCAGCATAGTTCATAGATGTGACTTGTATCTGGTGTTTCTGTGGCTGTGGTCTAGGCCTGAAGCTGCAGCTCTGATTTAACTCCTAGCCCAGGAATTTCCAAACTTCCATATGCTACAGGTGTGGTCTAAAAAGAAAAAGAAAAAGAATTTATACAACTCTACATCAAAAAAAGAAACCCAATTAAAAATATGGGCAAAAGATATTCTTCCAAAGAAGACTTCTAGATGACCAACAGTCACATGAATAGATGCTCAACATCACTAATCATCAGGGAGATACAAATCAAAACCATGAGAGTTCACCTCATGCCTATAAGAATGGCTATTATCAAAAGGTCTAGAAATAACTATTGACAAATACTAGAGAAACGGGAACTCTCAATTACTGTTGGTAGAAATGTAAATCAGTGCAGCCTCTATGGAAAACAGTACAGAGGTCCCTCAAATACAGAAATAAAAATATAATGTTGTAGATATGAAACTCATATAATGCTATAAACCAATGTATCTCAATAAAAACAAAAAACAAGCAAGCAAATACACAGGATTAAAAAGAATACATAGGTGGGTAGGGGGATCTGAGAAGAGAGAAAATGTATGCTCTCTTTCACACCGTGGGCTCTGGAAGGTGGAAAACTCTCAGCGTCTTGTAGAAAGTAGTGTAGTAACAGACAGCTGCAGAGAGTTCCTGAGGAGATGGACCTGGGGCAAATTCAAAGCATTTCCTTTGCACTGTCTGGTTGAGCCCAAGTTATGAGCATGAAACAGGCCTCAGATCTTAGTATGCACCATGCAACTGACGATCATTCACATCTCTCTGATGTTCATAAGTTCCTGAATTTTATTTCCACTCATATGGAGCAGGAATAAAGACCTATTGCAGTCTTCACTAATGCATTTTAAATTTTAATCTAAGTGAATAGCTTGGATTTGGGTTAAATTCTAACCACCTGGAAAAATTGGGGTTCAAGAAATAAATGTGTCCTGTTGGAGGAAAATGAAGTTACAGTTGTGAAAACCTGAGTTAATAGCCTCTGAAATTTTTCATAGCAAATAATAAGGTAGTTCTTAAAAAAGAATTATAGCATGAACATATTGTCCTTGACAAGGGTTTGCTAAATCCTTTTCACTACTTGGTTTCATTTAAATAAGAAGTCACTTTATGTTCCTAGAAAAACCCTTACAAAAACATCGGGTAGGGAGTTCCCATCATGGTTCAGTGGTTAACGAATCCAACTAGGAACCATGAGGTTGCAGGTTCGATCCCTGGCCTTGATCAGTGGGTTAAGGATCTGGCGTTGCCATGAGCTGTGGTGTAGGTCGCAGATGCGGCTGGGATCCCACGTTGCTGTGGCTGTGGCGTAGGCCAGCGGCTACAGCTACAATTCGACCCCTGGTCTTGGAACGTCCATATGTCGCAGGAGCAGCCCTAGAAAAGGCAAAAAAAAAAGACAAAAAAAAAATCAGGTAAAGCACCCTTCACAAGTAGACATATTCATTCTTTAGTAAATCCATATAAGTCATAAGCAGATACTGACAAATTCATTTCAAAAGTATTTTGAACTGCTTAAAATGCAGTTCTTTATTTCTTATTGACATTTCAAATTGGTAAACTCAGACTTTTCCAGAGTTAAAGTAATCAACTGCTTGTTTCTTCTGTTTACAGCTCTGTACACACTTGTACTAATAACCTTTGTGTTGGAATGAAAGATTAAAGATTCATTTAATTTAGCTTAGATTCTGTTTTTTTTCAATTAAAAAGAGAAAATCCTTTTAAGTACTATAGGTTATTCATATTTTTTTTGCTTCATTTATAAAACCAAATAAGGCTTTCGTGTTTATACTAATTAATGTTGTTGAAAAGAAATTGTAATAAATGAATGAGTTGCAGTAAAAATGAAAGTAATTTAGAAGTAAAAATTGATTTAGATGATACAGTTATTCTCCCATTGTAATCTAAAGTTGGAGACAGTGAATGAGCTTTAAAAAAAATCATAGGAAATTAATTTTTTAAATTTAATTCATATTAGGTGTGTATATTTGTTAAATTCCATGTTAGCCTCCATGGCATGCACGGATGCATGCATGTGCGTGCACACACACACATACACACACACACACTCACAGCTAATATCTGTAGATTTATCAAGATTTTATTTTCCTACCAGATACTGCCATTGACAAGTAATGTTTTCAAAGCATACATATGAAACTACAGTGCTTTAAACATAAGTGATAGGTGGAATAATTCACAACCCTCCCTTATGATATCAGTATTCTAATCAATAGAACTAGAAATTGTATATGTTACTTTACATGGCAAAAGAGACTTTGCATATGAGATAAAGGTTAGGGATGTTTGGATAGAAAGATTATCCTGGACTATCTGAATGGGCCCATCCTAACCACGTGAGTCCTTTAATGTAGGAATCTTTTTTAGATGTAGTCAGAAAGAGATGTGACCACCGAAAGAAAAGTCAGAGATTTAACTTTACTGGCCTTAAAGATGGAGAAAGAGAGCTATAAGCCAAGAAGTGCTGGCAGCCTCTAGATATTGAGAAAAGCAAGGGGATGGATTACTCCCTAGAGCCTATTAACACCTTAATTTTAGCTCAATGAGACTTTTGTCAGACTTCTGATCTACAGAACTGTAACATACAATTGTGCTATTTTAAGTCAGTAAATTTGTGATCATTTGTTACAGCAGCAATAGAAAATGAATACAAGATACTACATTTCAGAAATGCTAATTTTAAAAATCAGGAGAGACTTTACAGGCTCTTTTAAATCTTTTGCAATATTCTGATGGAAATTTTTAAAGTGAGGGAAAAAAATGTATGAAGCTATGCTAGTTTTCACAAACATACTTTTTCCTACTATGTTTTAGAAAATAAAATATTTATGCATTCATGACAAATACTCATTAACTTTGGTAATCAAAACTCTTCAGACCTACTCTGTTTAACATATCATGCACACTATTATATTTTCCTGTGAGAAGATTCTGCATATACAGTCCTAACCTACTCCAAATGCCCCTTTGGAGACTATCTTCTACTTTAAATGAAAAATTTCTCAGGAGATTGAAAAATGCATATTATAATTGTGGGATCATAATTTTCACTTAGACTATGCCCATATCAGGCTCACTGTGCATTCCAAATTTGGCTCTATAACGGATACATCGAGGAAAGGGTTTTTAACATTATTTTATTTAGAGAAACTGATAACATGGAAAAATTCTAAATCTTCTTTTTCTGTTTTTTTTGTTGTTGTTTTTTTTTTTTTTTTTAATAGCTGCACTCATGGCATTTGGAAGTTCCCAGGCTAGGGATTGAAACCAAGTCACAGTTGTGACCTATGCCACAGCTGTGACAATGCCAGATCCTGTAACCCATCACCCCAGATTGAACCTGCACTTTTGCAGTGACCCAAGCTGCTGCAGTCATATTCTTAACCCATTGAACCACAGTAGGAACTCCTAAGTCTTTACTTTATCTACATTTCAAGTTCAGAATTGTGATTAAAATCATATTCCTGAAAAACCTTTGTAAAAAATAAGTTATTTTCTGTAGAATTTCATACAGTTCACTAAAATCTTAATTATAGAAGTGAAATAAATGAGTAAAACACTGTCAAATCAGGGATGAACTGAAGATTATGGTTGGACCCATGTTTTTAAAAATTAATGACCTAAATGAATGTGGATAACATACATAATCTAAAGGTAAACACCATTGATCTTATTAACCTGAAATAGGCACTTAGAAAGTATAATATTACAAAAATACCATTTGTTTAAAATAATTAAGGACATTTTTTTATAGCACGGAAGTACCAATAGTTTTAAACCTTATTTTAATACTAGGATGGCATTTCAAAAATTAAATTTTAAATCATTTTCATGCAGTGTGCAGATAATAGGGATTTATGACTTAAAAATCATAAGAAATTGAGATTTAAAGAAAATATGGAAAATGTATTCCAATGAATGTATGTAGTTTATAATTATTAAAAGCTACAAGTATTACATGTGCAGCTTTTCTTAAATTACTAGTATCATCCACCTTCTATGATTTTATTTTCCATTTTGTATATAGTAAATAATTTTATTACATGATCTTTAATTAGTACTAAAGTATTTGTGTAAAGCTCATTGAAAAGACCTTCCCAGTAGTTCCCTTGTGGCACAATGGGTTAATGATCCAACATTATCACTGCAGTGTATTGGATTGCTACAGTGGTATGGGTTTGATCCCTGGCCTGGAAAGTTACACAAGCCCTTGGAGCAGCCAAAACAACAAGAACAACAACAATGACAAAACAATAAAAAGGCCCTTCCATGTTTTTCCTCAGCTGGTAATTTTGATGACAGTGTGTAATAAACACTTGCAAATCATTTCTTCAAAAGATACACAATAATTTTTCATATAAGATATTTCTTTTTTCAAAAAAGGATTCCCCCTATTTTACTCTGTTTCTGTGCATTTTATACATTATATATATATATATATATATATACACACACATATATATACACACACACATATATATGTATATATATATAATTATTAAAGAGAATAGATGACATTTAAGGTATCTGTCAATCTGCCTAAAGAGGAGAAGAAGAACACATGACTTGTCAATCCCAGTTTGACCTTCCTATCCATCCTTCCTACCTTTATTGATCCTCTCCCATAATAGTTGCCTAAATCCTAAAGCCAGTCTATGTGATTATGTATTCTACCCCTAATTAACCCTACATCCTTAAGAAGATAAGAAAACTTATCACTGGGGAGCCTTTCCTTTACATTTCATTCTATTAGAATCTTTTCCTTGGATAACATTTTGCTTGCAAGTTTTTTACCCTAGCTCAATGCCTTCCAGAATGAAGTGTGGGTTGCCAAGGAAGCACTAATAATATGAGACTAAAATATTAGATTTGATTTATATTTACATTCTGTTTAATTCTTTTAATACATCAATTTCTATTCATGTGTTTATAGATATCATATATAAATGCATACATATATATATACCCATATACATTTACACACAAAGTTTATTTCAATATACTTTGAAAATATTTTAAGAATAAATAAAAATATATTTTAGCTTAAAATTTGGGTTGGTAGGAGTATGCGGTCAATAAATTTGGAGAGTAGAATCCCCATTATGCCTCGGTGGTAATGAGCATGACTGGTATCCCTGAGCATGCAGGTTCGATCCCTGGCCTTACTCAGTAGGTTAAGGATCCAGTGTTGCTGTGAGCTGTGGAGTAGGTCACAAATGCCATCCAGATCCTGTGTTGCTGGCATAGGCTGACAGCTGAAACTCCAGTTCAACACCAGTTCCTAGCCTGGAAACTCCCATATGCTGCAGGTGCGTTCCAAAAAAAAAAAAAAAAAGTAAGTAAGCAAATAAATAAATAAATTTAGAGATTTCCCTGGCTTACTCTACCAGGAAGAGTCTGGCTCTAATTCCTGACACTGTGTCTCAGAAGTTGAAATTAACTTCTGTTTTTATCTAAAATCACCTTATACCTACCACTGCTCTAAACTTAACTCCAGATACGTAGTTTTATCTTGAATACTTAGAGACTAGGGCTGGAAATTTTTTTTTTTAATCAAAACAGCCATCATTGTTTTTCTGGCTATATGTTTGCTATCATAACTACTGAACTTTGTAAACTCTTGATATTATAGTATGAAACAGTCATAGATAACATGTAAACAAATGGGAAGATAATGATTACCAAGGAAAGATAAAAATTTTATAGCCTTATTGTTCCCTTATATATACACAGAATAGTTTGTAAAATTTTAATAATGACTAGGTGTCTAAAAGGGGTGGGCTAGCCTGTTTTGAGACTGTCCAGTCCTAGAAAAAGGGGAGGGAAGGAGGGAAGGAAGGAAGAGAGAGAGGAAGGAAGGAAGGACAAAAGATCTCTCAAAAATTAAATACAAAATCCTTAATATCTTAGTCTCTCAACTATGACACTTTAAAGAAATTCTAACTACTGTAAAGATGTAGACTTTGGAGAAGGGTTAATACCTATTCTTCTGAAACTCTTTCAAAAAATAGTGGTGGAAGGAACACTCCTAAGCTCATTCTATGAGGCCACCATTACCCTAATACTGAAACCGGATAAAGATACCACAAAAAATAAAATTATAGGCCAGTATAACTGATGAACATAGATGCAAAAAATCCTCAACACAATACTAGCAAACCAAATCCAAATATATATTAAAAGGGTCATACACCATGATCAAGTGGGATTTATCCCAGGAATGCAAAGATTCTTCAACATCAGCAAATCTATCAATGTGATACATCGTAGCAACAAACTGAATAATTAAAGCCATATGATCATCTCACTTAATGCAGAAAAGGCTTTTGACAAAATTTAACACCCTTTTCTGATAAAAACTCTCCAGAGACTGGGCATAGAGGGAAACTACCTCAACATATGAAAAATCTACAGCTAACATAATTCTCAATGATGAAAAATTGAAAACATTTCCACTAAGATCAGGAACAAGACAAGGATGTCCACTTTTGCAACTATTATTCAACACAGTTTTGGAAGTTCTAGCCACAGCATTCAGAGAAGAAAAATAAATAAAAGGAATCCAACTTGGAAAGAAGTAAAACTATCACTGCTTGCAGATGACATGATACTATACCTAGAAAACCCTAAAGACAGCACCAGAAAACTGTGAGAACTCATTAATGAATTTGGCAAAGTTGCAGGCTGCAAAATTAATACACAGAAATCAATTGCATTTCTGTATACTAACAATGAAACATCAGAAAAATAAATCAGAGAAGCCATCCCATTTACCATTGCATCAAAAAGAATAAAATACCTGGGAATAAATCTATCCAAAGAGATAAAAGACCTATACTCTGAAAACTATAAGAGATTGATGAAAGAAATCAAAGACAACACAAACGTATGGAAAGGTATACCATGCTCTTAGATTGGAAGAATCAACATTGTCAAAATGAGTATGCTACCCAAGGCAATCTGCAGATTCAGTGCAATCCCTATCAAATTACCAAGGACCTTTTTCATAGAACTAGAACAGAATATTTAAACATTTGTATGGAAATGCAGGAGAGACCTCAAATAGCCAAAGCAATCTTGAAAAAGAAAAACTAAAACGGAAGAATAAAGCTTCCTTACTTTAGACAATACTACAAAGCTATAGTCATCAAAAAAAAATATATATATATATATATATGGTACTGGCACAAAAACGGAAATACAGATTGATGGAACAGGATAGAAAGCCCAGAAGTAAACCTAAGTGCCTATGGTCAACTATTCTATGACAACAGAGGCAAGAACATACAGTGGAAGAAAGATAGTCTCTTCAAAATAGTTGGTGCTGGGAAAACTGAATAACTGCATGTGAGAGAATGAAAGTAGAACACTATCTTACACCATACACAAAAATAAACTCAAAATGTGTTAAAGGAGTTCCCGTTGTCCCGTTGTGGTGCAGTGGAAACAAATCCAACTAGGAACCATGAGGTTGCAGGTTCGATCACTGGCCTCACTCAGTGGGTTAAGGATCCAGTGCAGCTGTGAGCTGTGGTATAGGCCGCAGATGCGGCTCGGATCTGGCATTGCAGTGGCTACAGCTCCGATTAGATCCCTAGCCTGGTAACCTCCACATGCCATGGGTGTGGCCCTAAAAAGACAAAAAAACAAACAAAAAAATGTATTAAAGACCCAAGTATAAGGCAGGACACTATAAAACTCCTAGAGGAAAATGTAGGCAGAATGCTCTTTGACATAAATCACAGCAACATCTTGTTTGATCCACCTCCTAAAATAAAGACATTAAAGACACAAATAAACCACTGAGCCCCAATTAAACTCAAAAGCTTCTGCACAGCAAAGGAAACCATTAAAAAAAAAAAAGAAAAGACAACCCAAAGAATGGGAGAGAATCTTTGCAAACAATGCAACAGACAAGGGGGGCTAATCTACAAAAGTTATACAAACAACTCATACAACTCAACAACAAAAAAACAAACAACTACTGAAAAATGGACAGAAGACCTAAACAGACATTTCTCCAAGCAAGACATATGGATGACCAACAGGCGTATGAAAAAATACTCAATATCACTAATGATTAGAGAAATGCAAATCACACCAGTTAGAATGGCCATTAATAAGTCAACAAATAAAAAATGCTAGAAAGGGTGTAAAGAAAAAGGTACCCTCCTTCATTATTGGCAGGATTGTAAATTGGTACAACCACTATGGAAAACAGTATGGAGGTACCTCAGAAAACTAAATGTAGAACTACCATATGATCCAGCAGTCCCATTCTTGGGTATCTATCCAGACAAAACTTTCATTGAAAGAGATACATGCACCCTATATTCATCACAGCACTATTTACAATAGCCAAGATATGGAAACAACCTAAATGTCCATTGAAAGATGAATGGATTAAGGAGATATGATACATATGTACAATGGAATTTTACTCAGCCATTAAAAAAAAAAATGTCATTTTCAGCAACATGGTTGGAGCTATAGACTCTCATACTAAGTGAAGTAAGCCAGAAAGAAAAAGACAAATAGCATATGATATCACTTATTTGTGGAATCTAAAATATGGAACAGATGATCCTATCAAAAAAAAAAAAAGCAGGAGTTCCCATCGTGGCGAAGCGGAAACGAATCCAACTAGGAACCATGAGGTTGTGGGTTTGATCCCGGGCCTCGCTCAGTAGGTTAAGGATCTGGTGTTGCCGTGAGCTGTGGTGTAGTTCGCAGACGCGGCTTGGATCTGGAGTTGCTCTGGCTCTGGTCCAGGCTGGCAGCAACAGCTCTGATTAGACCCCTAGCCTGGGAACCTCCATGTGCCGCAGGTGTGACCCTAAAAAAAAAGATAAATAAATAAACAAATAAAATTAAAAAAAAGCAAAAACAGGAGTTCACTTTGTGGCTCAGTGGTTTACAAACCCGACTAGGATCTATGCGGATGCAGGTTCGATCCCTGGCTTCACTCAGTGGGTTAAGGATCTGGCATTGCCGTGAACTGTGGTGTAGGTTGAAGACATGGCTTGGATCTGGCATTGGTTGCTATGGCTGTGGCGTAGGCTGGTGGCTACAGCTCTGATTGGACCCCTAGCCTGGGAACTTCCACATGCCCAGGGGCGGGGCCCTAAAATAGACAAAAAAAAAGGCAGAAACCTATCATGGCCAAGGAAGGAGAGGAGACTGCAGACTTGGGGTTCCTGGTGGGGGGGGGGAATAGAGGGAGTGGGATGGAGAGGTATTTTTGTGTTTTTTTGGATGCAAACTTTTATATTTGGAATGGTTGGGCAATGGGACTCTACAAAACAGCAAGGAAAATATGTGTGATTGGTTCACTTTATGTACAACAGAACTTGAAGAAACATTGTAAATCAATTATACTTTAATCAAAAAAAATTTTAAAAAGGTTTAGAATTTGGATAAATGATTGCCTGTACTTTTTATTCTTCTGTTTAAATTCTTCCCTGTTGCTAGTTTCTTCCAAACTTCTTAATCCCTTCTGAGGATGCCAAGAATACATGTATTAACTGTCTCAATGTAAAGTGAAACTTTATAAGCATTTTGAGTTCTTAAAGGCCACGCTCTAAAAATAATAACCAGAAGTTTCTGTTCTATAAATATTTGATGAATCTGCATTTGAAAATGTTCATAGTCAGAATTAGGTGTCAATTTCCATGTTAAATATTTTAAATATTTGTTTTCTGCTAGCAAGAGTTTTAGTTTTTTCCTTACTTTAAAAAAATTCTTAGCTGAATTAACGTTACTTTTGGGCTGAAAGGTCAAAACACAGGCTAAGCCATTTAATAAAATCAAAGAAACCATACCAAAACAAACAAAAACCTTGGGATTTTCAAGTGTCTTTATGAAGTAAACCCTATAATCTAGCCTAGTAATAAGTGATCAAGTTCCACAAAACAGGCAGGAGATAAACCTCTTTCTTCTCTGATAAAAGACTCAATATTAAATCTCATTGCCTTTTTTCCTCCCCTCAAACTTTTATTCCAATATTTGGGTTAAAAATTACATTTTAAAATGTTGAAGGGTAATTTTAAAACTTACTATAAAAGACTTTATGCTGCTGGACAAACAGGCAGACCATCAAAGTAATGTGATTTTGCCTGAAGGTGGTATTTAAACTCAATAAACTGGAGAGTTCATTGTTTTATCTTAAATTTATGTATTTCCATACTATGATTTGAAGTACTAAGGAACGTTCTTAAACCTATGGAATTACTAAATGCTGCAACCATTTTTTTTATTTATACTAAGTCTATTTAATTGCAGAACTTATGTAACTATAATGTCATAATGTCTTTCTGGGTGTGATTCAATAGCCTGGTTATTAAGCTATGTGTATAATAGGACTGCAGCAACAAGCTTGGAAAAGAAGAAATGGATGAACGCAAATGGCATAAGAATGGACTAATTGGCATCCATTATTAATTAGATGGGAGGGAGCATTAGATGATGTGTCTGTGACTATCTCAAATTTTTCCGAATTAGTTAAATAGAAGAAAAGCAGTGACTAATAATAGAAGTAATAAAATCTGGAAGAGAGTTTATGAGACAATAACTGTAAGTTTGTTTTTACTTATACTCAGTATAGAAAGATGCTGGATTTCCAGGTCCCAGCAGATGGCCCTTAAGTGATGATACAGTCCAGCTTATTTATGTTTTTTTTTCTCTTTATATTAAGGCTATGATTCTTAATGAACTATCTGATAAGGAGTACACAGAGGTATAATAGAAGTATAATAACATGCTGTGTTTTTGTGCTGGAGAATATCTACAGTTAGAGAAATATAGCAGAACTTGATAAAACTTAACTTTCAGTCATCCTGTATCTTTTTTTCCCCTACCTTGCCTGCTAATATAGCTAGTTTTTCTTTTTTGCTGGCACCTTGTCCTCTTTCTCATGAAACTTCAATGACTTTTTTGAAAAGAAAACTTTCTTCAAAGTACATAACTTCAACTCTAACTTCTACCCATATGCAGAATAATACATATGTTATTGTCTATTTCCCCTCAAATCACTGGATAACTGTCATTTCTACCCTTTGCACTATAAAAACTTCCATGCATCTGGCACCTCTCCACTAAAAGCAGCTCTTGGGTTAAATTTTCTCATCTCATCTTTTATTTCTTCAGCAGTTCAAAATCTCCCCTAATGTAGATTTTTGTGTGCATTTCATCATGCAGTATTCAATTTTAATAAATTCATTTAATGTGAAAAGGTTACTATTTTAAACTCAGTCATCTATGAAATGTAATTATTCTGGCTATGTACCCCACCAACAGCAAAACTGCAAGTTAATGTGATAAACCATGGTATGCTCTTAGAACAGAGAGAAGATAAAATCAAGTGAAACACATTTGCATAGAAACATCTCAAGGATAATTTTTGATATCTTAAACAAAGCAAACAACCTCAGTCATCTGTATTGACTTTCTCCTTTAACTGATTTATTCAGGCATCTGTATTTTGAAGTAGTATCTGATGTAACCACCATTTCTGGTTAAAAAAAATGATGCTCGGGGCTTTCTTCATGGTAATAAACACAGGGAATCTGAAGATGCAATACACTGCAACTCTGAAATGTTATATATGAAATGACGTCTTTGAGACATTTTTCTGGAGTGATGCTATGAATGGGTAAATGGGTAAATATATATACTCACATATGCTATTGTACTCCTCTGACCTACCATTATTGTGCTCTGTCATTAGTTTTTTTGATATACTAATGGCTTGAAGTACAGCTTGAGGAAACTTTACTATATCCCTTGTTTATTTTTCCTGAACATCAGCTGTTAGAATTTGCTTTTGGTTCTGGCATGGACTCTTGAGGGAAGCTCTCTTAGAGGCTGCAGGACATGACGTGGTCAATTTATGATCACATTTACACCGAAGAAAAAAACAAGAAAATCTTAAATCTTATGTCAAAATCTGTATTAAAATACTGAATCTTAAAACAGGTTCTCAGAGAGGACAGAGAGAAAAGAATTTTATCAGCCAATTCCTCACAGTCTCCTGTAGCTCAGTGTTCAAAGTTCATCTGTTTGATGCCAACTCTCAGACACTTTCAGGTTACATCATCCAGCCCTTTTTGATAACTTCCAGGGAAGCTAAATCCCATATGACAGCACTAGTGGATGAGCACAGATCATGAGCACAGGGCAGTCAGCAAGAAGAGGCAGCTGCCTCCCTCCAGCTTGCGACTGTGTAACCTACTCAGTCCAGCAGTGCGTGCATGCGAGCACCAAGCATAAAACATGGAGTTTCAGCCTGTGGAATTCAATTAAGAGATGGGTGAGATAAAGCTTGAGGTCAGGCACTATTGAGTTATTCCATGACTATAGGAGCAGCTGTCATACTGGGTTCTACTGGACAAGCGTGGGGATAACTAAAACGATGTAGCCTTTCATGAAAATGATGTTAAACTCTGTTTCTTCAAAGAAAGAAATCTCCCTGTTGCCTATAAGAATGTGGTTAATGCCAGGGGATATCACTACCAAAAATTAGAATCCTATCGCCATGTGAATCTACGGAGGTATATAAATTGGTTTCAGCTTTGGTAAATGCATTGCAAGAGTCTTGTGTGAAAGATAGAAGGCCAAAATTTAGAACATGACTTTGGATATATATAATTTGTAGATGGATGCCATTTAGTTAACATGAGGAGATGAGTGAGAAGGGAGTGCAAAATGACTATAATTTCTTTGCTTGAACCACTACATCGCATGGATTTTTGAGGCCAAGATGGTGGGGAATAAATAATATCTCATTTTAAACATAATGTGTTTGAGATTCTTATGATGTTTATAGTGGAAGGATAAGGACAAAGGTGGAGTGGTATTTTGAAACGAAATTTAAGGAAAAATTATTTTAAGTTGTGTTATATTTGTTTTTCTAAAGGGCATTGAGTCATAGTGTAGTGTGAGTGGAGTTGGGAAGTTGAGAAATGGTCTCTGAGGAAAGAGGCAGGAAGGCAGCAAGGCTCATTCTAGAAGCAGCAAACGAGTCTGAAAGCCAAACTCAGCCTTTATTAGCATGCAAATAAGTTACTGGACTTGTCTAAGCTGTAAGGGAAAGCTAGATTTAAGACAGAACAAAAAAGATGACCAGTGTATTCTGATAAGAGATTGAAGATATAAATGTTTTGCTGATGACAGACAGTGGACATATTTTAGACACGCATAATGGTGTGAGTTAGGATCAAAAAAATCATGAATATGAGCCATTTTAGATTTTAAGAGATGAAAAATGGTATAGAAAAGCTGAATTTTCTATGGGCATAAACAAAGATATGACATGTCGTTAAAGAAAAAGAATAAACACCATGATTTTAACCTTGATGACCACAAGGGACATAGTGTTAGTGACGTTGTACCTGTCATGGAGATAAAAGGTTGATGAGTCTCTTGCCCTGAGCACTCCAAAATATGTAGCCTCTACTTGGTTTTCTGTAATGATCTATGAGAGAGAATGGATATGTGTATATGCATGACTGGTCACTTTTTTGTACAGCAGATTATCACAACCTTATAAATTAACTATACTTATATAAAACTTAAAAAAAAATGTGACCTCCTCTGTTCCTGTCTCTTTGATCAAAACTCAGAATTTGGACCTACTCTGCAATACTTATATATTTTCTTATTGGTGACTTTCATCTGTTAGGGACTTTGAAATTTTTGTTTTTTTTGTTCTTACTTCCCCTTCATGATTTGTTTAAGGTGACACTACCTATGAAAGGTATAGATATTAAATGGCATAATGATAAATACAATGGTGCTTAATTAACATTTTGGCAAATTATTAAGCGTACAGTGTGGCTTAGGCCCACTTACATATATTAGCCAGCAACAGGCATGTGAAGAACAAAATAGAACATCTATGCATTCTAATCCATAAGCACAATAATGCCACCTAACACTAAACATAAACTAATGGAGGTCTGGGGTTCTGAAAAGTGAGGAGCTAGGGAGGGACATGTGCTGACAGTCTGAGTTGTAGACAGGAGTGTTCCCTCTGAATAGGAAGAAACAGAAATGTTGGGAGAGTGAGATGAAAGTTGCCACATCCTTATATCCTCCATTCTCATGGTTTTCAGCAAGCACCGATATGCCAACATTGTCAAATCTAAATATTAAATCCTGTATTTCTCCTGAGGAAGAGATCTTATATGCAGCTATCTACAAGGACCTTCTCATATAGGTATCCATAGTGGCTCTCTAACTTGGTGTATAATACTCCATCTTTCTACCAAAAGCATTATTCCTACTATCACAACCATTTCATCAAATGACAATGCTAATCACCTACTTTCTCAAGCCACAAGCCACCCTCCTACCTCTCCTCCCTAAATTGCCACATGTAGGCAATTACAACAACTTTAGGTTCTATTTCATGGGTATATTGTGATTTTCTTTCATTTGTCTCCAATTCTACTGCTGCTATAAATCCCATTCTCCAGTACTTCAATGGAATCCTAATTAGAATGTCTTTTCTTTGTTATTTACTTTCAACTAATTTAATTTTATTTAACCATTGCTTCCATTTTCACCCAGTTGTTAAAGTAATTTTCATAAAATACCCAACTGAAGCTTATTGCTGTTTTTCAATTCCTTCATTGACTTTCTATTCTTTTCACCATCAATTACAAAGGTGTTATGGCATAGACAGTCCCTTCATTGTTTCACTCCTGCTTATATTTCCTCTTTCATAAATTATTAATTCAATAAGCTAAATATGTGTTCCTATTATATGCCAGAGACTAAGTCCTTTGTATACATCATTGAATAAAACAGACAAAAGACCTCTGCTATCATATTATATAGCTAATATCCAAATATGGTATCTTCTTACCTTTAGAACTTTGAAGAAAATATTTTTTACTTGAAATAATTCTTTATTTTCTAAGATAATGGAGCTTCTCATTCATACACTGACTGGGGATAATCAGCTTCAGGGGACCATTCCTTGTATCCTTTCCTAATTCCCAATTCCATAGGTTTGGATAGGTACATATTCTATGTACTAATTTAATACTACTTATTATAGCAATTACTAGGTTGGCTGCTTTTTTATTTTATTTTATCATATTTTTGTTTTATTATATATATATATTTAATATTATACCATCCATAAGAAAGTAATTGAAGTAATTGATGATCATTTTTTGTATTTCTATTACTTGCAACAGTATTTGACACAGAATAATTCTTAAGTATGTTGGAATGACAATGTATCAGTTTTTATCATCTTTTAAAAATAACTAGTCATGTGACTTTAATTATGCTATGATATCCCTCTAAGCCATAATTTATTTAAAATGATAGAGTAATTTTGACCAGAAACTATCCTCATATACCTAAAGTCTACAATTATATTTCATAAAGATAAAACAAAATTTAACCAAAAAATTGCTTCCAACTTGTCTTTGGTAAAACTACTCTGAAAAAATACAACATATGACTTGATAGAAATAATTCCCTATTTATATTAAATAAAAACTTTTACATCAAGAAAAAAACTGCACAATTAATTATAAATTTCAAACTGGAAATTATCTTTATTTACATTTAAAAATGTCTCATTTGCCTTTCCAATTCTTTTTTTTTTTTTTTTTGAGAGCGCATCCTGGGGAAAAACCTGTTTTTTTTTTGTTTTGATTTTTTTTATTAAAGTATAGTTTATTTACAATGTTGTGCTCTTTTCTAATTCTTTAACCAATAATCATCTTCACATTTATTTTTTGGGAAAAAATGGTACAAACAAGGGAAATTAAATCCAGATTGGTGACCTAACTTAGAATTTTCTCCTAAGGTGACTGTCCATGTTTATATACCTCCCTACCTCCTGCCTCTAGAAATACATAATTAATGATTCCATTAATGTGATAAAAATACCTAGCTTCATAAAATGAGTTTTGCAAGATTAAAACCATTACACCCCTTCCTAAACTTGTAATAATATATTAAGCAAGCTTATCAGCAATTATGAGTTAAATATAAATTAAGTAACAATTTTTTGAAACTATCACAGATAATTTTGAACTTTGAAGCAATGACTTTATTGCCAATATAACTTTTATGTAAAAGGATATACTACTTTGGAAGCATCCTCCTTGTCTTCAAAATGTGTTGTTGTTGTTGTTGTTGTTGTTGTGTTGTTGTTGTTGTTGTTGTTGTTGTGTTGTTGCTATTTCTTGGGCCGCACCCGCGGCATATGGAGGTTCCCAGGCTAGGGGTGGAATCGGAGCTGTAGCCACCGGCCTATGCCAGAGCCACAGCAACGCGGGATCCGAGCCGCGTCTGCGACCTACACCACAGCTCACCGCAACGCCGGATCCTTAACCCACTGACCAAGGGCAGGGACCGAACCCGCAACCTCATGGTTCCTAGTCGGATTCGTTAACCACTGCGCCACAACAGGAACTCCCTCAAAATGTATCTTAAAATTTCGATGTGCTTTTTTCCTTTTGTAATTAAATTGATATTGTAAAATACAATTTAAGGTGTGAATGAAAGTAAGATAAAATTGCATTAGTTGGTTATATTGATCTGATTTTAGTACTGCCTTATATATACTTATTTGCTTTTGAAAAAATGAGTGAATTTAATTTTTCTCATTAATAATTAGGCCTTTGGGTTAAATATTTAATATTTTATGAGGACATGATTACATTGCTTATCTATTTTTCTTTTCTTTTTTTTTTTTTTTGTCTTTTTGCCATTTCTAGGGCCGCTCCCATGGCATATGTAGGTTCCCAGGCTAGGGGTTGAATCGGAGCTGTAACCGCCGGCCTATGCCAGAGCCACAGCAATGCAGGATCCGAGCCGCATCTGCAACCTACACCACAGCTCATGGCAACGCTGGATCCCCAACCCACTGAGCAAGGCCAGGAATGGAACCCGCAACCTCATGGTTCCTATTCAGATCTGTTAACCACTGAGCCACGATGGGAACTCCCTTATCCATTTTTCTTATGTTGAATCCTTCCCCTATACTTTAATTAGAGATCAGTAAACAAGCTTTCAAATCCCACAACAACTTTGGCATGATGGCCCAAAGAACCCCATTTAAGTATGTTTCTCACTGGCCAAAAATATAATCAAATGTATGTCTAGTTGTCCTTTTGAAATTAAAATTGTATATTTCATTTTCAATTACCTGCATATTTTTATATCAAAATTATTGTATATCTTTTAGAACAAAATTACATTAATAGCATTCATGGTCAAGCACCCAAAACATGGTAGGCTAATTTATTTTTATCATCTCCTTTAAACTCTGCTTGAAAAACATGTGATTTATACTAAGAGATTGGGTAATAGATGAGAGATACAAGAGATAAGCATGCTAACAATAGTCCTTAAGAGTGGTACCGAGGTCATACCTCAGAGGGAGCAGTTAAGTTATGCTGTGAGTTCAGTCTGAAAAAAGCAAAAAAAAAAAAAAGAGGTGGTAACAATTATTCTGTACTACTACCTCTGCCCTGTATCATTCAATAACAAAATGAACTTAGCAATATTGAATTCTATAGTAAATAACATATATAATACATATGTATTTGTAAAACTAGTATGAATTATTCCAAATTGTGTGTGCCAAGAAGATGGCAATTTTACCTGAATATGTTTTTGCAACACAGAAATGTGAACATTTGATTGTTAATTTTGCCAGCTATTATAAAATAATGGTGAAACTTACAAAACAATGAACATGGTTTACCATTTTTATCTGTTACATTCCATCTATGATTTTGGCAAGAAATTCTTGGTTTCTGCCTCTCTATTTTTGAATGTTCAGCTTCTCAAGTTATGTGTACTATTCCGCATCTATTCAATCAGTTTCTTTTGGCTTGAGTTGTCCAGAATCAGTTTTGTTTGCCTACAAGCCAAGATTCATAACTAAAATATAAATACACTTGTTCTTATGCATTCTAATTAGGAGCACACACAGACACTCCTCTAAAGCTCATACCACAAGCGCACAAATCTTATTTCGTATGAGATCCATGACAATGTTGTATTGGATTTGAAACAGACCTGCAAAACAGATTCTGTAAGGCTTCTGTTTTGGGTTTTCCATGATTGCCTTTCCGCTCCAAACTCACCATACTATACTTTCTGATGCTCAAGTTGGAACTCCAGAAAGCACATTTATGCTTTGCCAGCTGTCTCCCTGTCAGTTTTTGCCAACAGGGCGTTAGAGAGAGGCTAGTAGGCTGAGAGAAGAGGGACTTACTACTTTCCATTTGCTTCCTGTAGGGCCTGCCTATGTTCTTTCTGTTCCTGTGTGTATTACTTCACTAGTGCTTCTTCAGCCCAACAGAGGAGGTTTCTTCCTGAAGAAACAGCTGAATTCAGTTTTCAGTAATTCCATCACTTGCAGACACCTTTGCAGGGGCCCCCTCCTGAGATTCTAGAATCAGTCAGCGTCCCTACCCCAGAATATGGCCTGGCTTCCAGTGCCATAATGGCCTTGCTCTGAGATATCCAAGACACATCAGTAACAACCAAGCAGAACATCCTCCTCAAAGCAATAAATTTGGGGTCTTAAGAGCTTCACTTGCGTGTTTTTAATTTTCAATGATTCTCTTCTCTCCTGTCTGTTCTAGTCCTTGGAATGATAGCTGTTTCCTTCAGTTACTACCTCTCTGATACCTTAATGTTTTCTTACTGACTTTTAAGATATTTAATTAAAGTGTTTATGTCTAGTTAACAATTTCTCATGTAAAATTTGCTCTGTTCAAGGGAATGTTTTATGTCTCATGATTGGCCCTTGAAGGATGCTAATTTGGTATTAGGAGTTCCAGGAAATAGATTCTCAAAGATGAGATTTGTGTATTATTGCTGTTACCATGTTTGTGAACCTGAATATGGTGTTGATCTCTTCAGCAGTAGAAAATGGAATACTAGCAATCTATGTTATTTGTAGGCACCATAATTAATCATATTATTACCTGTGGTTGATTCTAAAGAAATGTCCACTGAAGTAAGTGTTTTGGGAGCCAAGGTGCTGCTACAGTTTATTCAGATGATGATTTACAGTTTTAAGTACTGTTGTGTGGGGTATATTCTTCTGAGTACAGTGAAATGCTCATAGGAAAAAGGCGACAAGCTCAGGTCTTTAAAATTCTCATCTCTGTGATAGTCAAATAATAAGAAAATGTCTAAAGTGGCCATTAAAAATTGTTTATTTCTTATAGCTGCAAGGTCAGTACCACTGAGAATCAAACACAGAATTAAATTGTGCAGGTTACATAGTCACAATGTAAGTTTTCATAGCTTCACCAAGTCTCTTCTGTAAGAAGGTTAAAGCAGGGTGAATGGAGAGAAAGCCTGAAACAAGGCTTGGGGATATCTGGTTGGATTCAATACAGCTATTAATCATGTAATCTGAGAAGTTTGTCATCCTGATTCTGAGGAGGCTAGCCTTTCTGGGCTTGAAATTACCTCACCTGAGAAATAGTCTTCCAGATGATAATGGCTATCTCCTTCCACCTCCATTCACCTTTTGTTTGTAGTACACCAGTAATTATGGTGAGAATTCCTCATGTTTTAGGGATGATAATTACAGGGTCTGATCTTGTGCAGTTATAAATCAAGAGAATTGTAAGATTTTTCTAATTTATGTCAATAAAAATCAGGATAATATGCATGGAAATGGATTATGAAGGTATTAAACTGAAGGGGATGGACTATAACAAAGGATTTGCCCAAATTTATTGATATGGGTACATTTATCACAGATTCTAGTTTTAAAGTATTAGCTTATATGATGTCAAAGACTCATTATTTGGTTGGTTGTCTCAAACTTAATCAACCCTGGCCTAAACTAATGAAGTTGAGTTGTCTGATGGTATAATATAGCAAAAGGAATAAAAAATCCTCTGGATATCGGGGTTTGGGAATAAGTTTGGCATTTGTCATCTGCATACCCATCTTGCCCACCACATACCCTTTCAGCTGCTGGAAGATACTTTCTTCAATAAGACGTCAAGGGGTTCTCATTGTGGCCCAGTTAGTTAAGAACTAGACATAGTGGTCATGAGAATGTGGGTCTGATCCCTAGCCTCACTCAATAGGTAAAGATCTGGTGTTGCCACAAGCTGTGGTGTTGGTCAAGGATGCGGCTCTGATCTGGTATTCCTGTGGCTGTGGTGTAGGCCAGCAGCTGCTGCTCTGATTTGACCCCTAGCCCAGGAATTCCATCATGCCACAGGTGTGGGCTTAAAAAGGGAAAAAAAAGAGACATTGAGAAATACATTAGGGACAGCCTCCTTGAAGAGCTTTGTACAGCTTTCCTATATAGGCTGGTTATAATTAAGGAGAGGCCATTGGGATGGGGTCCCTGATTGATGGCATCCCCAAAAGTGCAAAGGCTGCCAGTAGCAGAACTTAACTACTCTTTCTGTCAGAGTTCAACGACAAGAGAAAATCAACCCAGTAATTACAACAGAATTATTAATTAGTAAATTAACTACTAAATGTTAAAAAGCCTGCCAAAAAATACAGAAATGGCAAGTGTAGAGAACAGGCCAAGCTGACAAGCAGGGTAAAATTTGCTAGGCAGCTACAAACTTGGGTGCTACTGAGACATTATAGCAAGCTGATGGCAGTGGTGCTATTGAAACTGGTTGGGATGCTGCCCTCTGTGGGGCCAGGTAAAATCTCTGGGAAGCCACCCCATTATGGCATCTAGGAGACTCGCTGGGAAGCTGGATGAAATCCTAGAATTATTCACTAGGAAACTACTCATGTAGGTTAAGATGTAATTCATATTAGCCCATCTAGGTACTGGCAAACTGCTTTTGAAAACATTAGCTAGATCAAATAGATCAGTACTAGGAGCCATGTTTATTTGCTTAATAAAGATATTATTACATGTATGAGAGCAGCTGTAATTGGAGTCATCATTTGATTTTGTTTGCACTTGTCCTCAGTCCATTATCTAAGGTCCATCTGACTTCTTTGCAGACCAAACTGTTAAGTGTAATGGGGATGTGGTATTACTTTCTTGGTAGATAGGGTAATTTCTTCATGTTTCCATCAGACCTTTGCCACATGGATCCAGGAGCCAATGTGGATGATATTCCTTTGTGGTAACTTAAGTAAGGTCTTTAGTCTTCAGGCCTAGAGATTTCTATTGAGTTCAAGTATTAGTCATCAAACCAAGTGACTTGTTAAAGGCAGTTCCAAATGTCCAAGCTAACACATTAAATAAGTAGTCTTTAATAAGTGTACCCAAATGAATAAATTTGGGTTCATCTAATATTATATACCCTTACCTCTTTGTACTGACACTCTCAGGATCTACTCTCCCATATATTCCAAATGTTTCTGTTGATAGGTGCTTCTTATATTCTTTCACTGGGTAATGAATATCAACACACACACACACACACACACACACACACACACACACACACACACATATGCATGTATACATATCTTATAATTCTTTTAATGTGTAAACTATCTCCTTTCAGGTCATGGTGTATGCCTGAGCCACAGGAATAGCCTGAGACTTTACCTTAGTTAAGCGTCTAGTGGAAACAATGGATAGTTGTTTTTGTTCTTGAGGAGAATGGCTTACTCACATAGGGCATGTGTCCTAAATTATATCACAGGAGTTTCAAGAAAAGGTAGGCTTAAATTGTAAGACATAGGAGAACAACATATTTTCATTAGCAATGAAAGCTCAGAGTGATTTGGGGGGGGGGGGTTCAAGATTTTTAGATTCATCTGGTTCCAAAGAGGTGTTCCTATTTAAGCTTTTTTTTTTTACTTCTTTAAAAAATTTTTGCTAAAGTATTGTTGACTTACAATGTTGTGCCAATTTCTGCTGTACAACATAGTGACCCAGTCATATATATATATATATGTATATATATATATATATATATATGTATATATATATATAAACATTCTTTTCCTCATACTATCTTCCATCATATTCTACCCAAGAGACTGGATATAGCTCCCTAGTGGATGTAGGTCCTGTACAGCAGGACCTCTCTGCTTATCCATTCTAGATGTGATAGTTAATATCATTATTTTCCATTTATTGCCCTAAATTTCAATAAGAAACATGATTAGACTTTGACTTCAACCCACTCAATTTAATTTTGCATTTCATGTTAACATCAGCCCTGTGACTACAAAAATAAATAAATAGGAGATTCTTTTAAGGTTGTCACAGAAATTCCCAGGTTCTCAGATCACATCTTGAGTTGAGTGTTAACTTAACCAAGCTTGTCATTTTTTTTTAGTAACAGCCCAGATCACTCAGGAGATTCCATTCACATCTTAGACCTCTTGTCCCCTTTCTGCCTTAGCAGTCAAGTACAGCAGTTGCTTTGGATCCCAGGGCAGTTACTTCAGTAGGCAATTCATCAAAATCAAACATAGGTATTAGATTGATTAACTGAGATGCCACTGAATGCCAAAGATTATTATCATCCTATTTCCCATTTACAAAGAGCTCGGCATTGCACTCAAGACAGATGACACAGACAAACCAATCCCAGAATCTCCATCTTGGTACCTATTTTCTTGGACCATTCCTGATACCAGTTATGTATTAGTCAAGGTCTAATCAGTGAACAGGAATCAAACCAGAATATGAATAGGAAAAATTAACCTAAAGAATATATTAATTAATAACCCTTAGGCATTTACTGCTAAGGAGCTAAGAGAACATCAAAGAATGCAGAAATCACATATATAGAGAGCAACTACTACCTCAAAGACTGAGGCAGAGTACAAAAGACAGAAATAAATTTGTAAAAGACCCCCTCTAAGATTAGACAAAATGTGGCTGTGATCCAGGGTACAATGGATAAATTCATTGAGATCAGGTAGGCTGAGGTTAGCAAAGAGGAAATTTCCTTTTGGGGGGGGGAGAGAACATACTAGAAAACTAGCCACTAGAACTTTGCTGAGACTCTGTTGGGAAGCTGCCGTAAGGGTCCTGCCAAAGCTCAAGAGAAGATTATCTCATTATTGTGCCTGTAACACAAAATAGGGAGCCATTGGCAATACTGGCAGGAACTGAGTAACCACTTTAAAGGTTTCTACAAACACTTGCTGGGAGGTGAGGACTCTGGATGCCATGTGTCACAGGAGTAAGCAGGAGAGAGCTCATTGGAACCAAGAAGAGAAAGCCCTTCATTGTACAGTGTTCCTCTTGCATCCACTATTAATTAAGCTTATGAGCTGAACATTGTGCCAGGTGACAAGGAAGGGATTCAGCTCCAGTCTAACAAATCAGGGGAAAGATGGAAGAATGGATTATCTGAGAGGTAATATATTAATTAGTGCCAATTCTTCAAAATAAAAATTTTGAAGAGAAAAGGTCATGGCTAAAGACAAAAAAACATGGAACGGGCAATGGAAGGGGAAGTTAACTATGTCTGGCTGCATTACTAGCTACAGAATTGAGGATGGCTATAGCTATATATAATTTGTTCTTTGCTTGTTTATGAATGTGTGTATAATATATGTGTATGTATGTATATTTGTATATACTAGTTTTCATTCTTCTTTTAACATTTTCCCCTTAATATATTTTGTTGATGGTTAACAATATAATAAACTCTTCAGGTAACAAGATATTCTCTTTGGAGTGAGATCAAATTTGAGTAGTTAATATAAACTGAAAGTAAACAATATGACCATTTTCCAGAAATGGATCCAGTAAGTGTTGAAAGTTTGCAGCTCTTATTCTTTTAAAAAACTGAGGTATAGTTAACTTACAATGCTGTATTAATTTTTGGTTGCAGCAAAGTGATTCATTATACATAATATTTCATATACTTGTCCAGTATGATATATTACAAGACATTGAATATAGTTCCCAGCACCCTTCATTTTAAGGACAGAATATGAATGCCTTTATTTGCATGAAGAAGATCAAGTGCATCTTGCTAAGTGGAAATAAGAGTTGGTTTTGGTACTTTATGGAAATTCAAATATGTATAGAAGGATATATATGGGTACTGAGAATCCAAAAAAGTAGTCTGTCAATTAATAAGCTATCATCTCTCAGTTCCCATCCCATCTTCTAGCCTTTGTTGTGTGAGGCATATTTATACTTTACCAACTGGCTGTATAGGCTCTGCCAAGGCTGGAGGAAAAAGAAGGCATTTATTCCTTTCTCTGCTTCCTTTGGAATATGTGTTTCTCCTTTATGTGTTACCTCAAAATTCTTCTTCACCCCACCAGAGGTAGCTACTTCTGAAAGCGGCAGCTGAATTCTGTTTATAGATTTTCCAAAGCTTACAGAAAAGCCTCATCGTGTTTTTCTCTGAGATACTAGCACCAGGCAGCTGGCGTTTCCTCTTTAGTGTCTGAGTTTCATCTCCATGGAGCCACTCCTCCAAGCTTCTAAGTTTCTAAGGACCAAAATCAGTTTATTTTGAGTTAGTCAAAAGGAAAATCTCCTGGGTAGCTCCGACTTATTCAGGTGAACATGCTTAAAAGATGCTCTCCTGCTGGCCTAGAAGAAGCGAACAACCACATAGCGAAATGCTTGTAGAGAGGGGTGGCCTCTACAACCTGAGGCCTTCAGTCCTATAGCTGCAAGAAACTAACTCTGCCAACAATCTGAAGGCACTTGAAGAGTTCCAGATGGGAAGGCCACCCTCCCCACACCTTGACCTCTTCGTGAGCCTGAGCAACGGACTCAGAAAAGCCATGTCTGAATTCTTGACTGACAGAAATTAAGAGATAATACAAGTGTGTGGTTTTAAGCCACTCAATTTGTGGTCGTTGGTTACACAGTGATGGGAAGCCAATACATCGTCCTATGTTTGGTAGCCACAGTCATAGTAACTATGTTCTTTACTCTCTAACTCCATGGTATTTTAATGTGTCCATCTTGCTTTTTTTGCTACCTTATTAACAACTTTGTTCCCAAATGAGATTTTTCTCTTCAGTTACTAATATTAATTCTGTGTTTTAACTGAACTGACTGATAACAGGATTTTCTTACTTCTTGCAAGTCCCTAGTAATTGCCCATTCAATAAATGCATATAACATGTACAGACTGTCCTCTACCAAAATTTGTGTACTTAAGAATGTATTGCTTAGAATTCCCATCGTGGCTCAGGAACCATGAGGTGGTGGGTTCGATCCCTGGCCTCTCTCGGTGAGTTAAGGATCTGGCGTTGCCGTGAGCTGTGGTGTAGGTCACAGACATGGCTCGGATCCTGCATTGCTGTGACTCTGGCATAGGCCGGTGGCTACAGCTCCAATTAGACCCCTAGCCTGGGAACCTCCATGTGCTGCGGCTGTGGCCCTAGAAAAGCCAAAAAAAAAAAAAAGAATATATTGCCTGTTATTTTTATAGAATCATAAACAAAACACTTTTATGTTTTATATGCTATGGATGATATCTCATGTGCATCTGAATAGATTCACTGTCTGTAAAAAGTCTGGGAACACACTCAGAGCCCAATGCCTGAGAGAAATAATTAGGTACAAAATAATATAACTCTTTTATGAAGGTCTTAGCAGCATGTTCATGTGCTGATAATACGCTAAAATTAGGATGATAATTTACATACAATAAATGCTAATATAAGTTCATTCTAATTATTCTTTATCAAATAATTTTATAACAAGAAATTCTGTATCAGTGCAGTTTGGTTCCAAATCAGAAGCTTAGATGAATAAGTAAGGGGGAAACTTTGGACCACTTTCTCAGATCATATACAAAAATAAATTCAAGGTAAATGAAAAACTTAAATGTAAGACTTGAACCCTAAGACTCCTAGAAGAAAACATAGGCAGTAAACTCTTTGACATCTTTCTTAGCAATATTTTTTTAAAGATCTGTCTCCTAAGGCAAGGGCAGCAAAAGCAAAAATAAACAAATAGGTCAAAATCAAACTAAAAAATCTTTTACACAGTGAAGGAAACTATCAACAAAACAAAAAGACAAGCTACTGAATGGGAGAAGCTATTTGCAAATGATATATTCAGTAAAGGGTTATTATCCAAATTATTTGAAGAACTCATACTATTCAATATGAAAAAAAAATTGAATAAAAATGTGCAGAGGAGCTGCATAGACATTTTCCAAGGAAGACATAGATGCCCAATAGGCACATGAAACACTAATCATCAGGAAAATACAAATCAAAACCACAATGAAATACCACCCCACATCTATTAGAGTGGCTGTCATGAAAAAGACAAGAAATAAGTGTTGGCTAGGATGTGGAGAAAAGAGAACCCTCACACACTGTTGGCAGGCTCTCCTTGTCCTTGCTGGAAGCTGATAGCTCTTTCCAAGATCACCATCTTCTGTATTTTGCATTCGTGGTCCCTCTCAGCCTGCTGTATATGTTGCTTTACAAATATAAGTTCCTTTAATATTAACTATTTACTCTTACAATTTGCAATTGAGTATGATCTATAAAGTGAATCAGGAAATATTTTGGCTGACACCTTTAAATATTCTTTCTACCCAAGATGATTAATTTATCCTTCTCACCAGTAATTGGTTCAAGATGATACTGAAAGACCCATTTTGGTTAATTAGATGAAAAAAAAAATTCTGCTTTTTTTTTAATTTTTATTTTTTTGTCAGTTTAGGGCCGTACACATGGCATATAGAGGTTCCCAGGCTAGGGGCCAAATTGGAGCTGTAGCCACCAGCCTACACCACAGCCACAGGAAGGTGGGATCCAAGCCACATCTGTGACCTACGTCATAGCTCATGGCAACACCAGATCCTTAATCCACTGAGCAAGGCCAGGATCAAACTCACGTCCTCATGGATGCTAGTCGGGTTTTGTTAACCGCTGAGACATGATGGGAACTCCAATAATTCTGCTTTTAAAGTAGTGTTTAGTTCTTTATTGACTTTATTTTTTGCATTCCATTTATTTCTTGAATGATGTAAAGTTGATACCCACAAAGGCAGAGTGACATATTGGTACAGATGATGGACTTTGGAGCTAGACTGCCCAAGTTTGAATTCAAGATCTCCCACTTGCTAGATGTGAGACCTGGACAAGTTATTTATGTTCTCGGCTTATTGGTTTTTCTCATCTGTAGTCTCAGATATAATCATAACTATATTATAAGATTGACCAATACATTTAGATTATTGCTTGGCATGTGGAGTGAGCTACTACCGTCATTTTGTACCTTTGTTACCTCAATATCTATCCCACTTTATCTTCAAGATTCTGTTTAAAGAGAGCAGGTTTCTTTAATTTCATTGGACCTATAAAGAAGCACAGGGTCCTTTCTGTTGTCATGAAGCAATTATTTGCGATATTATGTTTTCTTCAACTAATTTTGTACTATTACACAAAACCCTCTTTTTATAAGTGCTGACTTTTTAGAGAGGTTATCTTAAATCAATCCAGTTATAAAAATTTCTATGGGGTCAGATTGTGCCTCAAGGGAACCTTTATTCCTTTTCCCATACACTGTTTCAGAAAACGTTATTATAATATCCGAAGTGATTTCGGGCTGGAGTCATGTCTTCTTCCATGGACCTGTTTTCTCCTCTTAAATATGAGCAGGAGATCTGCCCAACTCACAGTAGAATCCACTATGTGGTGAAATATTACCATGGTTGTTTAGTGAGTATTCTTTTCATTTCTCTAATCTTGCCTTGCATTTCTCCTGACTGGTTGCTGCCAAACAGCATATTTGCAATGACTTGTATTCAGTTGACCTGCTAATATCCAGTATAAAGAAAGGATTAGGGATGCTCAGATTGTGTCCTTCTCATTTACTCAAATAATATCTTTCAAATTAAGGGAATCCTGGATTTTACTCTTTTGGAGACGTTGTATATTAGGGCAACATAGGTCGGTCGGTCGGTCAGTCAGTCTGTCTGTCTGTGTCTGTCTGTCTATCTATCTGTCTGTCTATCTATCTATCTATCTATCTATCTATCTATCTATCTATTTACACACATACCTACCAACCTACCTACCTACCTATCTATCCATCCATCCATCCATCTTCCCTGGATCAGTCCAGATATCACTCTATATGTTGACTAAAATTTGTCACTTGTGGTTTGAATTGTGATAGTATCTTTTCCTTTCCTCTCCCTCCCATTCTCCTTCCCTTTCTTGGTCTCTGTTTGTCTCTTTTTTCTTTATTTATGTCCTCTTGTTATGATGGATGTTATGGGTTTAACTGTGTCCTCCCTCAAAATATATGTCAAAATGCTAGCCCCCAAAACCATAGAATGTGACCTTACTTGGAAATAAGATTGTTGCAGATATAGCTAAGATGAAGTTGTAGGTGGAAAGGAGTGGGCGGGACCTTTATTTGATATGATTATTGCTATTCACTCTTCTGAAAAGAGTGCCATTTGAAGACAGAGAAACAGGAAGCAGACCATGAGAAGACAGTGAAGTGGGCTGATACTTCAGTAATCTAAGAAATACTAAAAATTGCTGATAAACCACCAGATGCTTGAAAGAAGCAAAGGGTGGATTTTCCTATAGGTGTCAGAGAGAACATTGTCCTGCTGACAGCTTGATTTCAGACTGCTTGCCTCCAGAACTGTGAGACACATTTCTATGTTTTCAGCCACCCAGTTTGTTATGGTAGCCCTAGTAGATTGATATAGAGAACAGAGTAAAAATGCTTTTTCTTTGTCACTTCCAACTATTGGTCCCAGATTATTAAAACACAAAAATCTGAAAGTGCGTTTTATAACAGTATCAATATTTTTACTTATTTTTATAATCAATGGCACTATTAGCATTGCATTTATTTAAGTAGGAGGTAATTATAAACAATTTTAAAATAATGCATCTTTTTACCTAGCATCATTTATAGCAATATTTTTATTCTAAAATATCCCTTAAGTATCATGCCTTCAAACTCACAAGAGTATACAATATAAAGTTTTAGCCTAACACTCTGAAATACATAAATATAAAGTTTTAGCCTAACACTCTGAAATACATAAATCTTCATAAAGACAAATTTTGTAAAACTGTTGGCAACTGCCAATGTTTTGCACCTTTATTAAAATTGGGGAAAAACGTAATTAGCACTTCATTCTTTAAGAACTTAGCTGGGTCCTCAATTGACGTTGTGCCAGAAAGCTGATAAACACAGCAACTTTAAAAATTAATTTTCATAAAAACCTCAGTATTGGTATAAATTTGAGCAGGCTGGTGTTAGCATTAATCTGTCAGTACAGCTGTGCAAGGTAGTCCCAATTCAACCTCAAATCCTGACATTAGCACTAATTTTTGAAATTGTTTCAAAAAGGTTTTCAAATTATGTTAAACAGATGTGATGTTAAATCAACTTATTCTAACAATTCTAACATATGAACATATGAACATAACACCCACAGTAATCTTGAGATCTAAGCTACCTCTTATGGGTTTATAGCCCTGAAGTGTAAGAATTCAGCATTATTCACCACTACTTATATAGTCATAGCTCCTTACAGATAGATATTCTTTTTTTGCTTGGATTTCACTAGTGTTTTACATATATATATATATAACACTTAATTTTTACTTCTTTTGTTTTTCACTAGAAAAAGATGTTCAGACAACAATCCTCAAATCTCTAGACATGTCCTAGAGCAGTGGTGGTCTCTTTTACTTAAAAGTCTTAAAATATTTAAGAATGTTCCAAGTGTCTAGTTACTTTTTATAAGATGTACTTTCTTTACTTTTTCTGGTATAGTACATGTATTGTACTACATCACAAACCTATGATCTATCTCTGGAACCATTCATAAACCTTGAAGATCTTGAACCACTGTTTAAGAGTTCCCCTGGTTGAAGATCTTTTATTATGATAGGTTGACCAAATCTAGACCCACTGCACCTTAAAATGGACAATTCATTTTCAACCTGCTATCTGCCAGAATGCTTCTTAAAGGCCCAAAAAGGCATTTTAACTGGCTCAAAAATATTTGGTTTGCTTAAACTGATCCCAGTCTGTTGGTTCATAATCCACATGTAATGCTTTACTTGATTTTTGGCAAACTCTTATATTTGTATCCTAATTGTAGTTGTAATTGACAAATAAGTATAGTTCCAACATGCATATTGGATGATATTTTCTTTTATGCCAATGAGTAAGATGAAAGTGAGATGATAAAAAAGCATGTCAGAACTCTTCTTGTTTGTTAATGAAATGAGCCATTTCTTGGCTGAATCTGTCAATAATTCTTGAAATATGCAAAGATATTTCCTCATTTTTTGTATTGGTCACAATACAACAAACATAGATATGGTCCATTTTTAAGTTCAACCTATAATATTGACATTTTTCTCTATCAGTTTTTAAGTCTAGACAATCAATAAAATAATAAATCAAGCCCTGATTTAGAGTGTCTATTGATTTCCCCATAAAAATCCTCTCATCCTGGCCAATTTTCAGCTATCAACATGATGCCAATGACAACAGAATTGGAAGAGAGGGGCCACAGCACACCATTACACAGTAGCTTCACCACCAAGATTTTAAAGATATGATAATGTCAAGACCATAGATGGTAGCAAAATGTAGTAAAATAATTAGGGAGTGATGAATTTTAAGTAATTATTAGTTTTGCTTTAACATCAGTTGTAAATTTATATAATTTAATTTTAAACAATGGCTGTATTTAAAAACTGTCTTGAAAATTTTCTGAAAATTTTAAAATCAGTTCTTGTAATGCAGAACAAGGGAGCTTCCGCACCCCACTGGACACAGATAAATATAGTTTTAAGAACTTATATCTCAGATATTTATGTTAAATTCTTATTTCCTGTATTAGATTTTTTAAAAATGATTCTAGCCTTTATAGAGAATTCAGAGTCCTATGTTTGGTCTAATGTAGACAAGTATGAACCATTTAATCCCCTAGGTTTTACTTTGCTTCTCTGTAAAATAATTTGCGGGATTTTGATGATGTTCTTGTTTTCATATTGTTTCCTTTATTTTTTTCTGGTACCACCTTTCATTTGACTGGTTCACCTAAATATATATAGATAAAAAAGATGCATTCTAAAGAAATTTTATTTTATTAATGCACTTTTGGATTAAAGTCTTTGGATGAAAATGTATCTCCCATTTAACACAATCCTGGTTATGGATTTAAAGTTAGTTCTGCTAATGTTTCATATTACTGATTTAAAAGACTATAAATCCACATTTCATTTCCTTCTTAACCCAGAGGGAAATGGGAGATATGATCTCTGAATTGGTTCAAATCTTAGCTTTTTCTTCTCTTCAATAAAATTTGTGGTGCAAGTCATCTTTCTAATTCCTTATTGGGTGAAATCAGGGAAGTGTAGAATTCACAATTCACTGAACTAAAACAATAAAATTAATTTCCCCCAAGTGATTGTTTTTTCATCAAATATGAACACCTGACTTCGGAGAAGAAAGTGAAAATATAAAATTATCTTTATTTGTATTTTTATGCATTACAGAAACAATCTTTTATTTTATATTTGAAATTAATCTAGGAGAAAAGTTTTGGAGGCCTTTTATTAAAGCCTTCTGTCCCAAAGAATTACACTGATATTAATGTATGGTTCATAGAATATTTTTTCGTTGTGAGTTCTGGTCCCTCTCATGCTATTGACAATTTTAGAAAAATATCACTACTGTTATTTTCTGTCTTGATATTACTTTATAAGACATAAAAAGTTATTTCAGACAGTAGTAGATACAGTAAATATATGACAGCATTCTCTACAATAATGAAAGTTTTATTTTTATATGCTTTGAGCAATTGTAAAATTTTCTAGTTGAATTTGTCCACCTCCACAAATTAATGTCATAATTTAATTGAATTTGGCATAACACATATAAAACAGGAATGAAAGTGGGAGCTCTCTTGAAACAATTTTAATGACACTCAAGTCATTTGTTATTAGCTCATTTTGCTTCTTTTCCATTCTGTTGTCTGGTCTTGTTTGGTTTTCTTACTTCTACAGATCTTAAATAAAGGAATTATTACGCAAGAAGCTGTTTTTAGTATAGCTGTCTAGTTAGACAAAAATTAACAGTTTAAAAACAGCAGAGGTGTTCTAGACCTAGGTCAGAAGAAACAAATCTGACTAGCATCCATGAGGATGTAGGTTCGATCCCTGGCCTTGCTCAGTGGGTTAAGCTGTGGTGAGCTGTGGTGTAGGTCACAGATGCAGCTTGGATCTGGCATTGCTGTGGCTGTGGCACAGGCCAGAAGCTGTAGCTCCAATTCTACTGCTAGCCTGGGAACTACCATATGCCACGTGTGAAGCCCTAAAAAGACAAAAAAAATAAAATAAATAAAAATAGCAGAAAGTTTTCTTTTGAAATTTGAATTGTGTTTATTTTAAAGAGAGCTTTATAAGAGATGCATTAAATTTTCCTAAGAATTGAGAGGAAAAAATTCAAAGGTATATATGAAAAGGAGGTTCCTATAAAAATTTGAAAAACATTGATAATTAAAACATTAGTGGTCCTCAGTGCCTGACCTTATGAATAACTTAAATAAACATCTCCTACCCATGATTTATAGAACATCAGTAAAATATCACTTTCTCAAAATCCTTTATTGAATCAACACTGTTAAAAAAATCACTCAGGATAAACTTTATATCTCTTGGATATTTCAATTAAAAATTTAAAAATCCACTCTTAGTTGTTACTTTCTCATTGGCGAAATTATTACCTTGAAAAGAAGGTGCAAATTCTAAGGACTTTTGAAAAAAAAAAGAGCAATAAGTTAACTATGATACTATGATTTTTTAAAAACTGTAACCTAATTTAGTCAAAAAATTGGACTTTTTATTCATTTCACATGTTTTTATGGGGCACTTTTCTCAGTGGTGAGGATATGGCAGTGAGTAGACAAAAGATGCATGTTCTCATAGAATAACAGAATAAAAGAAAAAACCTAGGACTAGTAAAATTAAGTTAACTATGTAGAATATTGGAAGATGTCAAGTACTGTGAATAAATAAAAAGTAAAATGGATATTGCTGAAGAGAAGGCTCATATATTTTTTAGAGACCATGTAATTAGTAATTTAACAGTATTCGCTTATTCACTTCATTGAGATATGATTAACATATAATACTAGTTTCAGCTGTACAACATAATGATTTGATATATGTAAATATTGCAAAACAATTACCACAATAAGTCTAGCCAACATATCATCACACATAGTTATAACTTTTTTTTCTTGTGGCGAGAGCTTTTAAGATCCACTCTTTTAGCAACTTTCAAATATAACCATACTTATTACAAGTAACTATGCTAAACATTGTATCTCCAGGACTTATTTTATAACTGGAAGTTTATATTTTTGACTTCCTTCATCTATTTCTCCCACCCCTAGCCCCCTGCCTCTGGCAGCTACCAATCTGTTCTACCTATGTAAGTTTAATTTTATTGTTTTATAAGATTCCACTTATAAGTGAGATCATATGGTATTTGTCTTTCTCTAACTTATTTCACTTAGCATAATGCCTTCAAGTTATATCCAGGATGCTGAAAAAAGCAAGATCTCCTTTTTATTATCTCTGGATAATCATTGTGTGATTATCTATCACCAATCATCTATCTATCTCTAGATTTCTATGTATAGGTATGTATAGATATATATCACATTTTCTTTATCCATTTATATATTGATAGATATTTGAGTTGTTTTCATGCCTTGGCTGCTGTAAATAAAAATAGTCACAGAATGAAAAATATAGATATTTCTTGAAATAAGGATTTCTTTGAAAACTTTTTAAAAATTGAGAATTTGTGCATGTATCTTTTCGAATTAGAGTTTTTGTTTCCCTTTGGAAAATCTGGAAAATAACCAGAAATGGAAGTGCTGGATCAAATGGTGGTTCTATTTTTAATTTTTTAAGGAATCTTCTTACTATTTTTCATAGTGGTTGTATCAGTTTACATTCCCATGTCCCCTTTTCTCCAAATACTCATGAGCATTTGTTACTTCTTGTTGTTTTGGTAATAACCATTCTAAAGGGTATGAGGTGATATCTAATTATGATTTGATTTGGATTTTCCCTCATGACTAGTGATGTTGAGCATCTTTTCCTGTGCCTGCTGGCCATCTGTATGTTTTTTTTGGGGGGGAAAAAATGTCTATTCAGGTCTTTCATTCAATTTTAAGTGATTTTTTGGATGTTTCATTGTATGAGCTTTTTGTATATTTTGGATATTAACCCCTCAACCAATGTATTTTTTGCAAGTATCTTCTCTGAAATCAGTAGGCAGCCTTTTCATTTTTGATAGTTTCATTTCCTGTACAAAAACTTTCTAGTTTGATGTAATACCATTTGTCTTTTTTTTTCTTTTTGTTTCCCTTGCTTCAGAAGACATGCCCAAAAAAATACATTGCTAAGACTGATGTCAAAGAAAGTATTGCCTATGTTTTCTTCTAGGAATTTTACTCTTTCAGGTCTTACATTTAGTTTTTAATCCACTTTGAGTTTATTTTTGTATATGATGTTAAAAAGTAGTCCAGTATGATTCTTCTGCAGGTGGCTGTCCAGTTTTCTCAACACAATTTATTGAGGAGCTATATTTTTCCCATTGTATATTCTTGTTTCCTTTGTTGTAGAGTAATTGACTACATAAGTATGTATTCACTGCTAGGCTCTCTATTCTGTTCCATTGACCTATGTGTCTGTTTTTGTGTCGGTATTATACTCTTTTGATTACTACAGCTTTGTAGCATAGTTTGAAACCAGGAAGCATGATACCTTCAATTTTTGTACTTCTTTCTCAAAATTGTTTTGGATTTTGAGGGTCTTTGTATTTCTGTACAAAGTTTAAATTTTTATTCTAGTTCTGTGAAAAATGCTACTAGTATTTTGATATCAATTGCCGTATGGATTATGGTTATTACAACAGTATTGATTCTTCCAGTCCATGGTCATGGCATATCTTTCCTTTTGTTGCTGTCTTCTTCAATTTATTTCATCAGTGTCTCATAATTTTTCAAGACGGGTCTTTTACTTCCTTGGTTAGTCTTATTCCTTTGTATGTTATTCTTTTTGATTCAATTGTAAATTGGATAATTTTCTTAATTACTCTGATTTGTTGTTAGGTTTAGAAATGAAAGTGCTCTGTATATTAATTTTGTATCTTGAAACTTTGCTGAATTTATTGATGAATTCTAATAGCTTTTTGGTGGTGTCTTTAGAATTTTCTATATATAGTATCATGTCATTTTAAAACAGTAGCAGTTTTACTTCTTTCCAATTTGAATTTTTAAATTTATTTTGCTTGTCTCATTGCTCTGGCTAGGACTTCCAATACTGTGTTAAATAAAAGTGGTAAGTGTGGGCATCCTTGTCTTGTTTATGAACTTAGAGAAAATGCTTTTAGCTTTTTACCATTGATAATGATGTTAGCTTTGAGCTTGATGTAATATAGCCTTTATTACATTGAGCTATATTCTCTTTATAGCCTGAATCTAGAACTTGATACTCAGATATTACCTTCTGTGTTCGACCATGCCTGTGGAGCAGATTCTATCCATTTACTCAGCCATTCTTCATTCCAACCAGATGAAAAGGATGGAAGGAATAGTGAGGTAACATGCTATTCTTTGTGATCCAGGGTGGGGATATAGATAGAAAACGATATTACCTGAAAATATAAATAGATACATCTTAATGTGAATTTAGTGCATTAAGATTATTGGGTTGTGTTTTAAAAGGCAGAAGAATGTAGGCAAAGAGTATACGTGCTTCACTAAAATAACTAAAGAAGTAAATTTTCATTGTAAAATATAATTTTTAAGAAGATAGATATAGGACTTAGGAGCTGATGAGAGAAAATTCTCCATATTCTCTCACATTTCTGCATCTCTTCTTAGAAGAGGTATTTCAGCTTTTGTTCAGGAATGTCTTTTCAAGAATGTTTATAGAGCAAACAGCTTTGGAAGACAGAGATAATGCCTATTTCAGAAGCAAATGGAGGATTTGTTGCTTTCAGAAATAGCAAATGTAGTATCTTCCACCAGGAGACAGACTGGCAAGTTTCTAACAGCCCAACTAAAGATCACAATTGCTCAGCTATGACACAGACTCACTCTGTGAGCAACATAGGTCACTTGAGAGTTGAGGGTAAGTGATTCAGACATGCAGCCCATGCTTGTCACTATGCCATAAATAATAAAATCCATGTCTCTTGCCTAGGAGTCTCTGCTGTCTGCCAGAATCTATGAAATCATGGCAGGCTAGGTCCTTAGCTTATCAGTAAGGTAAAATTCCAGACCCTTCACTATTTTTCAGACTAACACATAACCAATAGCAAATAAACTGGTATAAAGTACTATTCAAATCTGAATCATCAACGAAGTATAAGAGAAGTGGCTCATCATAAATCAATTTGAGATAGGAAGAAATATAAATATTATAAAAATGGTAACTGTAAATTACAGAAGTTTTTAAAATATGAAAAAAAGTTTAAGTATGATATATTTCTTCCAGTTACCAAAAAAGCTATAATGGGTTCTATGATGTAAGTAAAATATCTGTAGGATATTTTCAAAGGGGTGCCATGTGAGTTTTGTATTATTATATAACAAATTATTATTATAGACTTGGTGGCTTAAAACAGTATATATTGATTTATCACAGTTACTGTAGGCTATGAATGAGTACAGATGCATCTTATCTTGCTTTACTTGGAATATCATACGACTGAAATTGAGGTTTAGATTGAAAGAAATCTTCCCAATTTATTCAGATGGTTGACAGAATTTAATTTTGGGGGGTTGTGAGACTGAAGTCTCCACTTTCCCATCATAGAGGCCTCCACAATTTCTTGCCACCTGGCCTTTTACTGGTACTATCCCAACATCACTCTTACATCAAAGCCAGCAGGGAATCTCTCTCTTTTGAAGGGCTCGCTTCCTCTTTCAAGGACTTTTACCAGATTAAGTCAAGCCCACACAGAATAATCTTCCTTTTGATTAAAACAAAATCAAATGCTTTGGGGTATTAACTGCATATTCAGAATTCCCTTATCTTTATCATATAAGGTAATTTAGCCACGGGAGAAACCATTCACCATATTGATGGGATCTGTCTATACTCATGGAGAACAAATTCTATAGGAATTTCACACCAGGTGCAGGATACTGGAGACCATCTTAGAATTCTATCTCTCTGGGTATGTTTAAAAATTTTTTTAAATTTTCCCAATACATTTTTTTTCTTACTGTTCAACATGGTGACCCAGTTATATTTACATGTATACATTCTTTTTTCTCACATTATCATGCTTCATCATAAGTGTCTAGATATATTTCTCAGTGCTACACAGCAGGATCTCTTTGCTAATCCATTCCAAAGGCAATAGTCTGCATCTATTAATACCAAGATCCCAATCCATCCCACTCCCTCCCCTCCCCCTTGGCAACTACAAGTCTATTCTACAAGTCCATGATTTTCTTTTCTGTGGAAAAGTTCATTTGTGCTGTATATTAGATTTTGGATATAAGCAATATCACATGGTATATGTCTTTCTCTTTCTGACTTACTTCACTCAGGATGAAAGTCTCTAGTTCCATCCATGTTGTGGCAAATGGCACTATTTTTTTTTTTTATGTCTGGGTAGTATTCCATTGTGAATATATACCACATCTTCCTAATTCAATCCTCTATTGATGGAAATTTGGGTTGTTTCCATGTCTTGGCTATTGTGAATAGTGCTGCAATGAACATGAGGGTGCATGTGTCTTTTTTTTTTTTAGGTATATGGAGGTTCCCAGGCTAGAGGTCAAATCGGAGCTATAGCTGCTGGCCTACATCATAGCCACAGCAACACAGGATCTGAGCTGCATCTGCAACCCACACCACAGCTAACAGCAACGCTGGATCCTTAACTCACTGAGCGAGGCCAGGGATCGAACTGGCAACCTCATGGTTCCAAGTTTGGTTCTTCTCTACTGAGCCATGATGCGAACTCTGCATGTGTCTTTTTTAAGGAAAGTTTTGTCCAGATTATGCTCAAGAGTGGGATTATTGGTCATATGGTAGTTCTATGAATAGTTTTCTAAGGTACCTCCAGACTGTTCTCCATAGTGAACATTCCCACCAACAGTGCAGGAGGGTTCCCTTTTCACCACAGTCTCCCCAATATTTGTTATTTGTGGACTTATTAATGATGGCCATTCTGACTGGTGTGAGGTGGTATCTTATAGTAGTTTTGATTTGAATTTCTCTAACAATCAGGGATGTTGAGCATTTTTTTCAGGTGCTTGTTGGCCACCTGTATATCTTCCTTGGAGAAATGTCTATTCAGGTCTTTTGCCCATTTTTCCATTGGGTTGTTGGCTTTTTTGCTGTTGAGTTGTATAAGTGTCTTGTATATTTTAGAGAGTAAGCCCTTGTCAGTTGCATCATTTGAAACTGTTTTCTCCCATTCTGTAAATGGTCTTTTTGTTTTCTTTTTGGTTTCCTTTGCTGTGCAAAACTTGTCAGTTTGATGAGGTCCCATTGGTTTATTTTTGCTTTTATTTCTGTTGCTTTGGGAGACTGACCTGAGAAAACCTTTGTCAGGTTGATGTCAGAGAATATTTTGCCTATGTTCTCTTCCAAGAGTTTGATGATGTCTTATCTTATATTGAAGTCTTTAATCCATTTTGAGTTTATTTTGGTGCATGGTGTGAGGGTGTGTTCTAGTTTCATTGATTTGCATGCAGATTATATTTTTCATAGAATGAGTATCATAAGAATATTTTAATGATAAATATTCTTATTAAAGTTTTAAGAACCAATATAATACAATGAAAAGAGAAGTAGGTTTAGACTGATAAGAACAAAATGTGTTCTATTCCAGATTCTGCTATTACAAACTTACCCTCTTTGACAAGTTTTATCTTTATCTTTTTAATTATTTATGCATCACCCACTTCTGAAAAGTATTTTAGGTGGTACATATACAATAGGTCAAGCAAAGAAAAACATGAAGAAGAAAAAAAAGCCATCAAAGAAAATATATGAATGCTTTTGATGATATCTGTACCAGATAATATAAACCATGCAGTTACTTCCTGTTCAGCTTAAAAGAATTTGCTAAGGAGGTGCATGAGGGGAAATCTAGAATGAGTAGGTTTCAGTTTTAGCACTGCAGAACTGAACTTCTTAACAGGAGGTTAGCAATACTAATCACAAGTGTGAAGAAACAGGTTAATTTAATTTGGCATTTGTTCTAATTTAGGAGTGAGAAAGGCAGCAAGATTCCATAGAAATTGGTGATACTAAGTCAGGCAATGAAAATTAATATTGCCAAAAGTTACATATGGTGTGGAATAGAACATTATTTTATCAAGTCATAATATGGAGAGTAACTTCTATTCCCATAGGCAGATGCAGCTGGCAAAATTAAGCAAGGGTAAGAATTTCTGTCTCAAAATAGTATAAAAAATCAGGAAATGAAGTTATTTATAAGATGGGAAATCACTAGGAAGAGAGAAAAAAGGGTGGAGCTTGATGGGCAGAATGTATCTTAGAATAATTCAAAGAATGTCAGATTCTGGGCTTTGTACCTCAAAATAAAATAAAAAAAAAACCTCATTGGTACTTTTAGTTTTCTTCAGTGAAATAAAACAAAGCACAAAGATCTGTGGGAGATATCTACGTTGCTTTAAAAAAAAGGCAATTATGAATAACTTTTGAAGTCTATTTCTTGGATTGATTTAAAATTAACTTCTTTGGGAGTTCCCAGTGTGGTTCAGTAAGATGTGACATTTTGTCTGTAAGAATGGGTTAAGGATCCAGTGTTGTCACAATCTATGGCATAGATGCAGCTCTGATTCAACCCCTAGCTTGGGAACGTCCATATGCAGCAGATGTGGCTATAAAAAGAAAAAAAAATAGAATTAACTTCTTATAGAATTTTTACTTCTATAGTAAGGAAAAGTTTTGTAGATGGAAAAGAAATATTTATATCACTAAAACAATAAACTACTGGGGCATAGGAATACTGTTTTGGGTCTTTGCAGAGTATTGCATATATTACAAAGAGGGATTATTTATTTCCTTGCAATAAAGCATCTTGAAGTTTTAATACCACAAGTAGTCCAAAGTCCATGGACATAATGTTAACAAGAGAATGCCTGGTAGGGCATGAATGCCAAATTAAATTGTAATTTTGTTCAAAGCGATTCAGAATGGAATCAGTTAATGATAACTTGATAATATCTTGATATTCTCAGAATCATATTGTTAAGCAGCATCTGTGGATATGTAAGAATTGAGTCTGCCACAATGGCATACAATCAAAATCATAAAATATTATTAAGAAAAATCTCACGTGTCTATTCACTAATTAGAATTGGAAAAACTCAGGTTACATTCAAATACCTTTTCAAAATTGCACTGACAGTTTTACTCAACATCCATCCATCTATCTATCTGTCTGTCTGTCTGTCTATCCATCCATCCATCTACCTATCTAGATGTTTTGAGTTGCAAATAACAGAATACCCATTAAAAGAGACATTGATTTTACTTTTCCTCCCTGACAAAATTTTGTGGATAGAATATGCTAACATGCCAAATTAGTTCAGTGGTTTTCCATCATGGGTGTCTCTATAAACGTTTGTGTCCTCTCAAAATTCCTATGTTGAAACCTATTCCTCTATGTGATGGTATTTGGAAGTGGGGCCCTTGGGAGGTGATAAGAAATTGGTGTCCTTATAAAAAAAAAAAAAGGCTCTAAAGAGCTCCCTCACCCCTTCTGCTCTGTGAGGACACAATGAGAAGGTGGTCGTCTCTAAACCAGGAAGCAAATTTTCACAAGGCACCTAATCTCCTAGCACCTTGACGTTGAACTTCCCAGTCTCCAGAACTGTGCGAAAAATTTCTGTTGTTTGTAAATCATCTCATCTGTGATATTTTTGTTACAAAGCTCAAATAATCTAAACATCAATGTCAAATGTGGTTGATATTCCTGCCTTTCTCATCATATTTAAGAGATGCTTCATACATTGTGTCTACACCTTGCATCCAGATGCATGAAATGACATGGATTCACAGAAAAGAATCTTGAAAGTCTATCTCTCATCAAGGAAGGCAAAAAACAAAAGCAAAAACAAAACCCACTTTCTTAAAAACCACATCTCTTTTTAGTTAATTTTCCTGAAATGTATCAACTGCCAGGTATCCTCATGTGAAACTCCATACTGGGGACCAGGTCCACATTTTCTGAAATGAAGTAATCTCTGCTCAATACTCGAAGAAAATCAATGTTTTGAAAGGAATTTGGAGAAATATTATATTTAGAGTAATCAATCTATCTGCCACACAATTCCTCCTAAAAACTTTGAAGAAAAATTTTTTTGTTTTGTTTTTAATTTCAAGCTATAGAAACAGTTTCTCAGTTTGTATTTCATGAGGTACTGGTAGGTGCTCTACTATTTGTTATGCCAGATGTACTATAATCTGTTTCTTTTCCTTTGAAACAAAGCCAGAATTCAAATTTAGTTTTTTTTTTTTCCCTTAAAGAAAAATCGTTATCGTTCCTTGGCAGTATATTTAGTCTCAAAGATGTGTCTATTTCCACAAAGTGGAACAATACACAGTCATTTACTGGGACCCTCTGATTGTACTGGGCACATTCCTAGAGACTTCATCTTCCAGAGTCTGTACACTGTCAGGGTGTTTGTATAACACCATTTCTAACACATTGGGTGGGACCATCTTAGGCAACACTTTAGAATTGAGACTTCAGTTTCTCAGATGACTTACCCAACCACACCTCTTAAACCTCTGAAATGCATTCCATCATTGGAGTCCTTATCTCTCTAACATTCAAGAGGAGGCAGTCAGCCCTCATCAAGGACAAACTCTACTTGCCCTTTCATCCAGTCTTTAATGTTCACAAAGCAATACTTTCACTTAGTCTTCCTCTGTGGAGTTCCCCTGAGATGGCAAGTGCATGAGGACTTGATGTAGGCATGGTCATTCCTCTCTTTGCTCGCATCAGGTGGCTGTTTTGGCTCTTTTTGTCCCAAAGTCTCTTAGAGGAATAAGGAGAGCTATTGTCACTCGTGTGTCTAACATGTGATATTTGTTAAAGAGCCCCAGGTGGCTTACAACTCTGGTATTTTCTGGCATCCTCTGAGGCAATTCTTAGTGTCGGATCACTAGACTGTTTTCTCTTGCTCTTATATATTACAGAAAACAAATATTCACATGCAACCAGTAACTACTGTGTGTGTTCCTTCTTCAAAAAGCATTAAACATTGTTTTAGGAACACATCTGGGTTTTAAAGGACAGTGATTATTCTGTGTTTGTTATTCTTTGATGTTATGGCTCCAATGTCACTCTGATTATATTTCCAGTGTTTCTTTTTTTAGTATTTTTTTTGTTTGTAATGATTTTTATTTTTTCCCATTACAGTTGGTTCTTAACTCATGCCATGATTTTGCTTAAAATATCAGGTGGTTATATATGACTGGCTTATCCTCATTTCACTTATGCTGGTAGCAAAACTGTACATGAAGATTCTTGAAACACCTCTTGTTTCTTTTTTCTTTGCTATGAGATGTTCATCCTGGAGAGGCACCAGGACATCTCCTGTCAGACCTCAAGTGGTATAATTCTATCCTTGAATTGCTGAATCAGGGTCAAAGCAAACTGGGTACCAATTCTCAACTCACCCTCCATCCACTTTTCCCCTAGAGTTAACCTTACTAAGTTGAGAATTGGGGTTATCTCCATGGGAACACATGAACTCTAAACTTTGTTACTTTTGCAATCTATGCAGCACTTAAATCCATTGCAGAATAGTTGGTTCTTTATCCTTTTCTGCTCAATCCCGTACAATAATTTTACTAACATGGACGATTTTTTCCTTCTTAATTATGACATAGATGCAAAAGCTATCAGGTTTAACAATACCTATTTAAGTGATGTTATCAGACACAGGCACGGAGAATAAGCTACATCGTGATCATAGATGACCTTAGTATAGGGCCTGAGGGAATTTAATATAATTTTCTAGCTCCTCTGAGCCATATATTAATACAAACTCAACAACTTTCTCCTCTAAGTGTTAAAACATAACATGTTCTGAAAACTCCCACAGATTTTTGTTTCTGGTGACATCTGTTATGGTCTCTATAACTTCATCACCATTTTCATTATATTAGTTGGTTTTAAAAATAAAATTTAAATAAAATTTACCTGTGAAATAATTTTATTATAGAACACTGACAAAGATATTACAGAGATTTGCGGTATACCCTTCACTCAATTTCCCCTAGCATTAATATTTTCCATAAACATAGTATATTTGCAAAATTAAGATATTAACTTTGGCACAGTACTACTAACCAAATTACATATTCTATTCAGATTCCACCAGTTTTTCTACTAATGTCATTTGAGCTTACATTCTGACAACTACTGGGGTTTGTATATATCTTTGGATGTCTGAGATAATGTTTGGGTATCTTACCAAGACTAATAGGATGAGGAATTGAGCAGCATATGAGGGAAGAATGAATTCTGATATCAACGTGGAATCAGTACTATGAGAGAAGTAGCATCAATTAATGACTAATAGTGCAGGTTCTGAATCAAAAGCAAGTTTAAACTTGACTCCTCCATTTCTGTTTTGCATGATTTGAGCATGTTGTTTACTATTGTGTGGTCATAGTTCCATCATATATAGCATGACACATAATAGTACCTAATACAATTATTGTGAGTATTAAATAAGATAATGTATTACAACGTCAGGTATACAGCAAACTCTCAATAAATTGTAGCTATTTTTATCATGCTTAATTTAAGACCTGACCAAATAATAGTTTCTCAATGTCCAGATTGTTGAACCAACTACAAAGAACATAGTGTGTCAATGGCTCACTGCCAACAGCAATATCTCTTCTATTTTCAGGGTCAAGTGTCAGAGTTGGAAGGCAGATCCTAATGAGAAGGCACATAGGTTTTTAATGATCAAATATCTATGAAGAGATGCTGAAGGACTTATAAAACAAAAAAAAAATGAATGTCAGGGATTACTTGGTAACTGCCATATTTTTGTGAAAAAAAGACAGCCAAATTTTTTAAATAATTTGAAGCAGCATTGAGGGAAGCTGAAAGTGTGTAGTAAGTGCCGAAAGCCTGTGAAAAATTCACTATACATGCATATAATATAGCACAAAAAGCTGAAGAGTGTGTGTGTGAAACTACAGAGGATAGAATGTCTAAAATCTAAAATGAAATTCCAGAATTTTAAAAATACATGTTCTTATAATAAAGATATGGGTACTCCAGTAAAAGGACCCATGTCTTAGATAGCCAAATTCTAAGAACACCTAAAATTAGAGTATAAAAAGGTATTATGACCAGCATGATTCTAGATTATTGCCTACAATCCTACATTATCACCAAAATTACTAATGAATGCCAATAGTATAAAGGTATGAAAGGATGAGTTTCACAGGACTTAGAGAAGGCAGGACACATTTATGAAGCAAGTCACTAATCACATTAGGTTTAAAATATGGAATTCTTGGTTAATAACATCAGTACTTCATAATATAATATAGCAGTCAGGATTGGCCAGGATATTTGGTAATATGACCCCCAAATACTAGTTATTTATAAAAACTTAGGTATCTTACATATACTGTATTACCAGTTGAAGCTCTAATTCATGCTGCTTTATCTCTAAAATCTAGGTTGAGAAGCAAGCTGTGTGTATACACACAAACACATAATTATATGGAGAGAGAAAGGAGAGAAATTAATTATTTTGTTTAGGTTAAATCTAAATTTTGTTTTGATAGTCTTACTATTTTCTTTATTTTTAAAGTAATAAGGTGAAGAGTTCAGTATACTAAGGGACCTATATATTAAATAATTGTTAAGCTGCTCTAGCATTCTCTACTCAGAATAATACTATATTTCATGATGATGTTAATATACTGGTTTTGGCCCTCTTTTACGTACTTTAATCATTTCCCTGTGCCCATGGTAATTGAACAACTTAATCCAAATTTACTCCAATTTGATCAACTGCTTCATAAGTAGAAAGCAGTATACAACTTACTTAAAAACCAATCTTAGGGTTGGTATCAGGGTAAGTAATAACATCCAATCCTAAATCTGTAATTTCATTTTAGGCAGTTCTTTAATTCAAGATTTAAATAGCAAACCAGAAATCTACTCAAGCAGAAATTTTTCACAAGAATTTTTTATGCATGATTCATTTATTGGAGTAATGTAAAAAACATTTTTCCATAAAAGGTGTACATACTTTTTCCATGGCTAACTTACATGTGATAACCATGGTAAATAGTCATTATTTATTTCTCTTTTTTCCTCAAGAGAAAATAAATCTTTAAATGTATGGTGAGTTTTAAGAGTTTTATGATGCTGAAGCAGAATTCGAACAAAGGCCTTTTGAAACAATTACCTAAACACATTATTTTTCATTTGCATGGATTTAGTGATATTGTATTTAATTGTTGAGTTATTTCTGCAAGATTATAAAATTTATGATTTTAGGCTGTTACTGTTTCATGTAAACACATATCAGTACATGAGAGACATGTTTTTAAGTCTAGAGGGAAGCATCATTAGACTACCTTTTGGGTAGGGATTTGAAGATAAGACTCAAGTTCATTGGGATAAGATTTTCCTTGCCCCTCAGGCCAGAAAACTCTTCATAAATGAATTCTAGTTGCCCATTCTAACTAACCCTAATCCTTAAAAAAATAGGATTATTCACAATTCAAAAAAACTTAATAATTTAAATTATATTTATTAATTAATTGATTATCAATCTTTTAACCTTATTGGGTCTATCAAGCATACCATTGAGAGGGCAAGAGGTGTGGCTTCTGTTTCTGATTTCCAGAATTTTAACATAATCTATTATTTTCACATTAGAAGCTAAGAGAGAGCTCACATGCCAGAAAATATCTAAGTCTTTCTAATGTAAATAAAATCTGATATGGAAATTTAAATCCTGAGTTATAAAATCATATTATTTTCAACTCCATAATCGTGAAATTCTGTCTGCCAGAAGCAAATTAAATCTTTGGAGGAAGATAACATCAGCTACAGTCATTGTAATTTACTCTGTCCAGAATTTAATAAAAATCACAAGGAATTCCAAAAAAGAAAGTCAAATAATATATATATGTGTGTGCATATATATATATTTATATTTGGGGTCAAATAATATATATTATATATAGAGATTCATATATTTTATATACATACACACAAATACACACACACACACACAGAAATAGAGAAATAGTATAATGAGAGCTACAAGAGATTCAGATATTGGACTTTTATACTAATTTAAAATAAATATGATGAATGAATACAATAAAACAGAAGAAAGTATGGGCAATTTTACCACATATGTGGCATATATTAGAAATAATCCAGTGGAAAAAAATCTAAAAATTAAAAAGCGAGACTAAATAATTATGTAGGTTGCTAAAAGAGATTAAGCATAGAAAGAGAAAGGATTCATCAGCTGAAAAATAAGTCATTAGAAAATGTCCAGTTTGAATCACAAAGGAAAAACAATGGAATACTTTTAAGAGCATATAAGCTCAAAAAAAATCTAACAGATAATGTTAGTGGACATACATTATCTTTAAATGAACAAGTACATGTAATAGTTACTCTATTTTCAAAAAACCAGAATATAGTAGAACATTGGAAAAGTTATGAAAGAAAATAACTGTCAATTTAAAATTCTATACCAAGAAAACATTATTTTCAAAAAAATAAGGTGAAATAAAGACATTTTCAGAGAAACAAACGGAGACAATTTATTATCAGTCAACTGGCAGTGAAAGAAAAACTAAAAAAAAAAGTCTTCAGACAGAAGGGAAATGGTCCCTTCTATAATGATTCCTTCTCTAATCCCACAGTAATAAAGAAAAGTCCCGGAAGAGACTGCACATGAGCATAAACACAAATGAAAATTGACTTTTCAAAACAATAATAATTATAATTTATGGGTATTAAAATATATGTAGAAGTAAGTCATAAGATAATACCCATAGATAATCCATGGATGTCCAGAGGTATTAAATGGTTAAAATGCTGTATGGTTCTGCATTATCTAGAAATAGTAATAGTAATAAATGAAATATTTTCTTTTATTAATTTTAAGATTCTTCTTATAACCTTTTGGGTATTCATTAGAAGTATTAAAAATGAATATAGCAAAGTAATAGCAAAGAAGAAATGATAAACCCAGCCAAAGCAAGATAAAGGAAAGAAAACTGGAAATAGATAAGACAAACAGAAAAAAGATAAAATTTATCAGGAATAGTATTTAATATAAAGAGACCTACTCCCAAAAAAGCCCAAAATGCTACTTATAAAACCAAGAGTGCTGCTTATAAGAGATCTACTTGAAAGATATAGAAACATAAAGAATGATATTTTAATTATTTATTTATGATTTTTATTTTTTTCCATTATAGCTGTTTTAGAGTATTCTGTCAATTTTATACTATAAAATTGTGACCCAGTTAAACATACATGTACACATTCTATTTTCTCACATTATCATGCTCCATCATAAGCGACTAGACATAGTTCCCAGTGCTACATAGCAGGATCCCATTGCTAACCCATTCCAAAGGCAATAGTCTGCATCTATTAACCCCAAGCACCCCATCCATCCCACTACCTCCACCTTGGCAACCACAAGTCTATTCTCCAAGCCCATGATTTTCTTTTCTGGGGAAAGCTTCTTTTGTGCCATATATCAGATTCCAGATATAAGTGATACCATATGGTATTTGTCTTTCTCTTTCTGACTTCCTTCACTCAGGATGAGAGTCTCTAGTTCCATCCATGTTGCTGCAAATGGCATTATTTCATTTATATATGGCTGAGTAGTATTCCATTGTGTATATATACCACCTCTTCCTAATCCAATCATTTGTCAATGGACATTTGGGTTGTTTCCATGTCTTGGCTATGGTGAATAGTGCTGCAATGAACATGCGGGTGCATGAGTCTTTTTCAAGGAAAGTTTTGTCTGGATACATGCCCAAGAGTAGGATTTCTGGGTCATATGGTAGTTCTGTGTATAGATTTCTAAGGTACCTCCATACTGTTCTCCATAGTGGTTGTACCAGCTTACATTCCCACCAACAGTGCAGGAGGGTTCCCTTTTCTCTACACCCCCTCCAGCGCTTGTTATTTGTGGACTTATGAATGATGGCCATTCTGACTGATGTGAGGTGGTATCTCACGGTAGTTTTGATTTGCATTTCTCTAACAATCAGGGATGTTGAGCATGTTTTCATATGCTTGTTGGCCATCTATATATCTTCCTTGGAGAAATGTCAATTCAGGTCTTTTGCACATTTTCCATTGGGTTGTTGGCTTTTTTGCTGTTGAGTTGTATAAGTGTCTTGTATATTTTAGAGATTAAGCCCTTGTCAGTTGCCTCATTTGAAACTATTTTCTCCCATTCTGTAAGTTGTCTTTTTGTTTTCTTTCTGGTTTCCTTTGTTGTGCAAAAGTTTATCAACTTGATTAGGTCACAGTGGAACAAAAACCAAGCAGAAGGCATAACTCTCCCAGATCCTTCAGGCAATATTACAAAGCCTCGGTCATCAAGACAGTGTGGTAGTGGTACCAAAACAGACAGACAGACCAATGGAACAGAATAGAGAACTAGAAGTAAACCCAGACACCAATGCTCAATTAACCTTTGATGAAGGAGGCAAGAACATAAAATGGGAAAAAGACAGTCTTTTCAGTAAGTATTGCTAGAAAACCTGGACAACTGCATGCAAATCAGTGAAACTAGAACACACCCTCACACCATGCACCAAAATAAACTCAAAATGGCTTAAAGACTTCAATATAAGACAAGACACCATCAAACTCCTGGAAGAGAACAAGGCAAAACATTCTCTGACATCAACCTTACAAATATTTTCTCAGGTCAGTCTCCCAAAGCAACAGAAATAAAAGACATTTTAATTATAAGGCATCTTTATATGGATCTCTTTGAGTTTAATCTTACTTTGAACTTTCTGGGCTTTCTAGACCTAAATGTTTGTTTCTTCTTCCAATTTAGGGAAATGTCCAGCAATGATTTCTTGAACTGAGTTTTTTTGACCCTACTACTCTCTCCATCTGAGTCTCCTATAATGTGAATATTAGTCTGTTTGATGTTTTTATATTAAGTCCCTTAAGCTCTCTTTACTTTTCTTCATTCTTTTTGTTTGTTTGTTTCTGTGATTGAATGATTTCCTCAGCCCTGTCCTCAAGCCGACTTATCCTTTCTTCTGCTTCATCTTGTCTATTTTTGAAACCCTCCAGTGTGTTTTTCCTATTCTTCTGTGTAAGAAATGTGTTCTTGAGCTCTGTGGCTTTCTCATATTTTTCTATTTCTTTGTTGAAGTTCTCATTGCATTCATCTATTCTTCTCTTGAGTTGGGTGAGCATCTTTATGACCATTACTTTGAATTCTTTATCAGGTAAATTACTGAGTTCTGTTTAATTAAGGGGTTTTTTTCCCCTGGAATTTTATCTTCTTATTTCATTTGGAAGATATTTCTCTGTTTCTTCATTTTGCTTGACTCTCTGTGTTGACTTCTATGCACTAGATGAAATAGCTACCTCTCCCAGTCTTGAAGCCTTGGCCTTTGTATGGGAAGTGAAACTTGTTCATCCTTCAAACCTTTGTGATTGTCTTCACTGATCTTCGGAGTATTGGGGGCTCATCTCTCAGGTTCTGGTCTTAAAAGCTGGGGTGCCAAATGTGGGATATAAATAAACCCTTATCCCCTTAGGGAAAACCTCTTGGTTTGTGAGTTCCCTAACAATTTGGGTTGCTGAACTGAGGGTAGCAAAGAGATTACATCTCAACTATTCCTACGCACTTCTATGTGGTTTCTCTCTCATTTGCCTCATGTGAAGGGTTACTTCACCAGTTTTTAGGATTTTTTTTTTTTCAGAGAAACTCCACGTGTAGCTGTAGTTTTGTGTGTCCATGGGACTAGGTTAGTTCAGGATATCCCTATGTCACCATTTTGAACCAGAATCTATATAGATATTTTAGTAGTGTTTTTTCCCTAGTTAACAAATATTGGAAATAATTCAAATGTTCATTAACATGGGAATAGATAAGTGAATTAAAGTATATTTATGTAACCATATACAACAATCAAATTGAATGAACTACTGTTATATGCAACAGTCTGGATAAATCTCAAACTTTATATTGAGCACAAGAATCCAGAAACAAAATGAATACATACTATATGATTCTATTTATAGAAACATAAAATATATGTACATAAGCTAAGGTGGTAGAAGTTGGAATAGGGGTTATTTTGTGTTTACTTACTGGGAAGGCACAAAATAGAGATTACTGGCTTCTGGATAAGTTACTTACCTTGATCTTTGTGTTAGTTACATTACTGTGCACATGTGTAACATTTTGACAAGATACACTTTCAAGATCAGTGCATTTTGCTGTATGTTATACCTCAAAAATTAAAAATAAAAATAGTACTGTTTTTCTATAACTTAACAAAGAACAATAAAACAAAGAAATTTCAAAAAACATAATTTAGAAATATCAAAATGATCAAATACCTAGGAAAATATCTGATGAAAAAAATGTACAAGATGTCTACATAGAAAACCATAGTGAAATATTGAAAATAAATAAGTAGAACTTAAGGGATATGTGATGGCCTTGGGTTAGAAGCACTGCTATTGTGGGGCTGGAAATTATCCTAAAATTAACCTATAAATAGATTCAAGACAATTGCAATTCCCATCCTAGCAGGTGTTTCATGTGTGTGTGTATACACATGCGTACATGTGCGTGGTAATTTACTAGCTGATTTCAAAAGAAAAATTTATGGAGATTTGAAGGGCTCAAAATAGACAAGATAGTCCTGAAGATGAAGTCAGAAGAGGATAATTGCTATCAAACCCCCAAATCAAAATGAAGTTTAGTATATATATTTACTTTTCACTTAGTAATATGCAAGGCATCTCAGGGACTATGGAGCCTTCAATCTTGTAGCATTGTCATCTGGAGCCCTAGAATTCCCTCCTGGTGAATCTGTCTCAACTGTTGGAAGATGGGGAAAGATAGAGACTGTGAAATGTGATTTTTTCTTAATGATTTAAGCCTTTTTTATTGTAGAAATTATTTTAGCTTACCTTATACTGGCAGAACTAAGTCTTTTGACACCATTGAATTATAAATGAGACTGAAATAGAGAAATAGAAATCACTAGCATTTGAGTTCATAGCAATTGATGTTATTTTTTTTTTTGAGAGAAACGTTATTTCAGTTAAGTCTTACATTTCTTCAGGTTTTATATCACCATAACAATTTCCTAAGAATTTCAAAAGCCTGATGCTTTAAAATGGAATAGACTTGATTTGCTGATTTATCAGTTATTATGCAAAATTTCTAAGAACATTACTATATCGTGAACACTAGTTATAAAATTCAATTTCAGTCTTTGACCGAGTTGTGTGTGTGTGTGTGTCTACTGTTCAGAGGATCAAGAGAAAGATATCTTATGCAAGATTTGGCAAAGTACTAATAATCCAAACTGAAAAATGAAGCAAAATCCCAAGAAGCAAAATTTTAATGCAAGTGAGCCAAGATTTAGTCCAAGTCTTTGGCAATTAAAAAGTTTTGCATATGAAAGCCTTTGGAATATTTGCTATCATTACTGTATGCCTCAACTGCATCAGCTTTCATTTCCTAAACTGTAAAAAGGAAACAAACAAATGAAACTATCTCCTCTGTGTTTCATACAGATGTGTAGAGATGCTTAGACTATGTGTTCTATTTTCCCAAACCAGATGCTTAGGGATATGCCATGGCTGGGTAATTCTTTTTTATCAAGCTGTGATTTCACAGGCAGCCAAATTCTTATGAACTGAGGTATAAAGTAATGGATAGCCATGAGGTAATACACAAAATGAGAGGCAAAGAAGAAAAAATTATGATAAAATAATAAGATATCTTCTAATAGGTTTTACACTTTCAGTATATAATATATATACAGAAACACTATTTTGAAAAGAAAAAAAAGGAAAAGAAATCTTATTTGAACCAGAACTGAGCTTATGACATATGTACACAGGTATTAACTGCATTTTGATGTTAACTTCTTGGACCTTTCGAGTTATGTTTTCTTTTGTGTGATCACACTACGCAATATTTGTGTTTAAATTAATTTGGGGAAAAATAAGAAAACAGATGCAGGGGAGACTTGTCCTCTTACAAACCAATGGCATATATATATTTTTTTCTGCCTTTTAGGGCCATACCCATGGCATATGAGGTTGCCAGGCTAGGGGTTGAATCGGAGCTGTAGCTGCCAACCTATGCCACAGGCACAGCAATGCAGGATCTGAGCTGTGTCTGTGACCTACACCACAGCTCATGGCAACACTGGATGTGTAACCCACTGAGCAAGGCCAGGGATAGAACCTGTGTCCTCATGGATGCTAGTCAGATTCGTTAACTGCTGAGACATGATGAGAACTCCAGTGGGAAAATATATTTAACAGGACAGTATAAAAAATAGATATCACAATTATGATAGAAATTACTATATCCTGTAAAGCAAAAAGACCCCCAAACCAACATTTTCTGTAGTTGTAGCACTACTCATTTTCCAGGCTTATAAATTTGTATGATGTATTTTCTCACTCAGTGACTTTTACATTTTTCTCTATTGGACAACAAAAGTAATGCTTATGTATTGTATGTTAGGGAGAAGGTATGTACTAAGGGCACACTCTAGCTGATTTCAAATGCACTTCTCCTATAACTTTGCAAAGGTATCTCAACCATAGCCCAATACTCTTTTGATTTATAGATTTATTAGTATACTCTTTATAAGGAAGAGGTAATTAGCAAAGGAACTCTTAGTTCAGCAAATGTTTATTTTCTTTTCATATGACTGCTTTAAGAAAAGCTATGTTAATATGTTTGTTAAATAATCTATTATCTAATTGTCATTTTCCAGAGATTTCAGAAATATAAACATATAAATAGATCCACAATATATTGCCTCTTGAAAATAATAAAATAGCAGAGATAAAATTCTTTTATATCCCCAGTAATGTTTTCTTGTTATTTCTAGGACATGCAAGTGTTCTCTTTTAGCTCCAAACAACTTCATTAGTACCATGTTGTTCTAGAGAGGATACCCATGTAGATTTTCCTGATATCCAACAACAAATTTGGACCTTTGACAAAGACTAAGCTAATTAGAATTCTTTCTGGTATTAAAAGTATAGGAGTTCCCATGGTGGCTCAGTGGTTAACGAATCTGACTAGGAACCATGAGGTTGCGGGTTCGAACCCTGGCCTTGCTCAGTGGGTTAAGGATCCAGCATTGGCGTGAGTTGTGCTGTAGGTTGCGGATGCGGCTAGGATCTCGAGTTGCTGTGGCTGTGGCGTAGGCCAGCAGCTACAGCTCCAATTCGACCCCTAGCCTGGGAACCTCCATATGCTGCGGGAGTGGCCCTAGAAAAGGCAAAAAGACAAAAAAAATATATATATATATATAAGGTTAAGGGAATAGTGTCTTTTTTCACTGTATGAAACATTTGTTGGAGGTGATACATTGTATAGCCCATAGAAAGGGAAATATTGAGATGAAACACAGAGCATGATGCCTTGAGGGCACCTGAGACCCTTGCAAATGGGGGGCATGTTTATGCCTTAGATATCATAGAACTAAAAGAGGATGTAATAATGAAGAAAAATAGTTACTTGGTGAAGGGGAGCAGGTCCCAAATGCAGAGGGAGAAGAATATGGCTTTTTGTAATTATTTTAGGAAGTTCTATATAAACTCCAAAATTAAAGCACCTATTTAAACTATACACAAAAGAAAAACCCAAAGCATTAAATATAGTTTAGTGTAATTAATGTCAACTCAGAGGAATTTTGGGAATTAGAAATAAAATTTGGAATTAATAAAATAAATTAATTATTTGAAATGCAATTTTTACAATTAGAGTGAAATCTTGTTATTTTTATTTTATTTTATTTTGTCTTTTTAGGGCCACACCCATGGCATATGGAAGTTCCCAGGCTAGGGGTGGAACCAGAGCTGTAGCTGCCAGCCTACTGCACAGCCACAGCAACGCGGGATCTAAGCTATGTCTGTGACTGATACCTTAGCTCACAGCAACTTCAGATCCTTAACCTACTGAGCAAAGCCAAGGACTGAAACTGCATCCTTATGGATACTAGTTAGGTTCATTACTGCTGAGCCACAATGGGAATTCTGAATCTTTCTATTTTAAAATATTATTTTTTGCTTTAGATATTGTGACCACATGCCAAATATTTACACATCCATTTGAATAGCTTTTCAAATTAAAAGACCATTAGTACAAGAAATTGTATTTTTGTTGTTTCTTTTGTCTGGGTCTGTTGTTGTTTAAGGAATTTTTCAAACATTTACTAAAGTAAATAAAATAGCGTAATGAACCCTAGGTATTCATCAACTACCTTCAGTGATTATGATTAATTTTGTTCTGTTTGTCTCCACCAACTCCTTCTTCTCAACTGCATTATTCTGAGGTAAATCTTAGAGCATATCTATAACTTTTCAGTGTCTCTGCCTGCTGAAATGCCTAAAGGCATAATGTGGCAGTAGCAATGAGCAAACCCAGCACCCATATGTTTATTTCTAAGTATAATTGTCCGTTTAAAGGCTCTATAACCTCTTTGCAGAAATAAATGATTGTAGGGCTGAGGTAAAGGCTAAAAATTCATTTTCCATAAATTAAGTGTTAAAACAAAAATAAAATAATCAGAGAAGGACATGCCAAAATAACCCAAGAGATCATCACTGGCCAAATTTAGGATATTAAAATTATGACCACTATACCTTATACATCATTAAATAAAATGAGAATCTATAATGCCAATTGATAATACATACATTTATACAAAATAAAACCTCTTTCTTATAGTAAGACTCCCACTCATTCATATAAAAAGCATAATGAAAATTAGAAAATTACCACTGTCCTATCATCATAGTAATAATTAATTCAAGAAAGAATCATTGATATATATCAAAACTAGTAAGGAAAAAGATATTTCCATAAAATCAAAACTTCTTTCCCCAAATTACTTACTAATTACAGTTAGAAAACAAGTGCATAGTGGTGAATATGTCAGATAGCATCTTAAGTGATCAAACTTAACTTTGCCAATAATAGTACCAGTCAACATCATGTGCTTCCTATTATGGTGCAGAGAATGACAGTGCTACTTGTATTCCTACTGAAAATGTGTAACCTGAGTGTATTCATAAGGAAACATCAGAAATACCCAGGTGGATGGAGATTCTACAAAATAAAGGGTTTAAGCAGGCCTTAAGCATAAGCATGGTGGCAGGTATTACTTTGGATTACCACACTTCCAAAGATTCAGCTAGTAAGAAATTGAGTCCAAATGGATTTAGACAGTTCACTTTTAACAGAAATAGTAACATATTGGTGCTAGTGTCCTAAACCCCAATTCCCAAAGAGCCCAGCACTGCCGGCTCATGTAGTAGAAATATGTTAGAGAAGAGGAAGTCAGAAATTAATAGACCCTGATCTTACTGCAGATTTGGGCATCTGACTTTCTGGAGAGAGCAAGACCCTGAGTGGTAAGCATTACCATGGGATATAATAGATAAGGAGAATGTGTCCATCTCCACTACCTGAGACTGTAAATAAATCTCCTCCTGAAGGAATCACTTGTCCATTTTTCCAGAGATGTCTGTTTATACAAACATTCTTAAAAAGATAGCTATAAAGCAACTGTGCTATTAATGTCTAGATGTGTTGAAAATGAAAGATTTCTGCAGATTCCTCTCCCAGCTATAAGTGATCTCTACTATTAAAACATAAATGTCAGTGAAATTAAAGAAAAAGAAAAATCCAGAAGGAAGATAGAACATTACCTTCAGAAAATCAGCCAGTATAACCTGCAAAATGGCAGGTTCTGCCCTGTTCCCACCTTTATAATTAGTGAAGCATAAAATTACAATACAACTATTTCTGCCCTTCTTCTCAGAAGCAAATTTTCCCAAAAAGAAACAACAAAGTCTAAAAAGAAATTGGAACTGAAAAGTGATTGCACAATCAAGAAGTTTGAATATATCAAGAAAACAACATAATGGAAAAAATTAAGCAATCATTGAAAACATCAAAGCGGAGTTCCCATCTTGGCGCAGCGGAAATGAACCTGCCTAGGAACCATGAGGTTGCAGGCTGCATTCCTGGCCTCGCTCAGTGGGCCCCGGATCAGGCGTTGCCATGAGCTGTGGTGTAGGTCGCAGATGCGGCTCGGATCTGGCATTGCTGTGGTTCTGCATAGGCCAGAGGCTACAGCTCTGATTAGACCCCTAGCCTGGGAACCTCCATGTGTCAGGGGTGTGGCCTAAAAATACAAAAAAACAACAACAAAAAAAAAGAGAAAAAGAAAATATTGAAGATTGAAGCTATAGAATTAATGGAGTAATTTTGCAAATACTTTAAAATAAATATGCTTAACTTTAGAATTCTAAAAGAAGATATTCTTTTGGCAAGAACATGGTTAACATTTCTTTATGGATATCAACGAGTTTAAGATCTTAGAATCAGTATTTGAAACAAATGAATGAACATACAAATAACTACACATACACCACACAGAAGAGTATAGGTCTAAATTTCTTACAAGGACTTCTTAAATAAATGATTACTAAGATGTTTTTAAGAACCTAGCACAAGGAAAATTGAATGTAAAATAGAAATTGATTATTGTAAATCAGCTATAATAATATATTTTTTTAAAGTTTGATACTATGAAAAAATTAAGTATCAAAGAAGTAGATTGGGAAAGTTCCAACTTGCATATAGTAGCAGTTCCATTATGGAACAGCAAAAAGAATATGAGACAGCCAAGACAGATGACAGTGGAATAATTATTAACAGAAAATTCCCCCAAACTGAGGAAATGACCTGTTGATAGTGAGTAGGAATGATAAAAGAATTCACGTATAGAGTGCTGAGACCAGCTCAGCAGGATGGGGCTAAAGAATGGGTGCTGTGAAACTTAAGGAAAAAAGTTAACCTCTTTTTTGCACCCCCTTTTTTAAGGAGTTGTCCTAACAAACAAATGTAAGGACTATAGTTTCCTGCAGTTACCTTGTTTCCCATGTTACCCCATAAATACCTGAGAGAGGGAACATATCCGCAGGATTTCTTTAACGTGGCCACGCAAAATTCCTCCCTTCTTCTCAGGGCTCCACAGCACTTCCAGTGAATAAAATTTCCGCTATCGGCCTTCCTTCCTCATGCCTGCCTGCCTGCCCCATATTGGCCGCCACTTGCCTGCCAGACCAGCTCAGCAGGATGGGGCTGAAGAACAGGTGCTGTGAAACTTAAGGAAAAAAGTTAACATAAAACAAGACACAGAGACATTTATCTTAAGTAAAGGTGGGAACCAGGAGACTCAAGATCTCAGGGACCAAGAGCACCACCTCAAGAAACCACACTGCTTTTATTGTGTTTTTTAGGATTACATCAAGTAAGAAGGTAGTTGTAGGTGCAGGATATAGGTTTTTTAGGTTATTTTAAAAGTCACATAGCCGGTTGCTGATTAAGCTTTTATTCTGACCTTTAGGCATTTAACAATCATTAGCATTTGAGGAAGCTTGGCATCAGCATCTAGAGAATGACTATTGTGCTTCTGCAGAAGGCATGCCTTTCTGCAGCAACCCAGCACTCCTAGGTTTGCACCTAGGTTCTCCTTGCTAATGCATATCCTGCTAATAAGGCCTCTTAAACCCCTTGGGGCCATGAGGCTCCCCTTTCTTTTATTCTTAAGAGGACATATCATGCTGTGCAAATGGAGTGCCTATCTGCACAGGTCTGTGCCTAGACCACGCATTAAGTCCTCATTCAGCCGACCCTATGAATAATTTATGACTTTAGGTCTTTGTTCTTAAGCTTAAGTCATTTACTAGCACTGCAACTGTTTTCCAAGCAGGAAGATGGGGTGAAGCAAAGCAGAACAAGATGGAGTTTTCAGCAAAGAGACTAAGAAAATATTGTAGAAACATGTCTCGTGACAATAGAGTTATATTAATAAGATTTTCCAATCTCAATAATAAAGACAGACTATTAAAACACATGAACACGTATTTTAAAGAGAGAGGGATGGATATAATCTGCAAAGAGAAACAAAATTCAAAATTGCTAGACACTGGGGACTGCAAAAAAAGGAAGTGACATTTTCAAAGCTCTCTTAAGGAACGATATACTTAACCAACATCAGGTTTAATAATATCCAAAAACGCTCTAGGATTAAAATGTCTCCATGCCATGGCTTTTTAGTGAAAATATATTATGATTAGACAGTGACTAATAGCATAGGCCCAGACACAGATGGGATGGGTTGAAATCCTTTCTCAACTGCTTACTATGCTTATCTTTGGTTGTCCAACATATTGGCCTCAGTTTTCCCATTATAGAACTGGGTAAATAATTGTAGTAAGTCCATATGACTCTTGTGATTACTTAATGAGTGTGTAAACATGAAGTGAATAGAAATAGCTGTTAGGGTTCATAGTCATCACATGTAGTAAAGATTTAGTTTATTTTAACATGTAAAGTCCCATAGAAGGCTCTGTCTTATAGAGAAGGATATCTGTTTCTCATATGACTCTTTCAAGAAATGTCAGCTATATCTTAGAGCTTAAAAATTGATGTAAAATATTCCTGTTTCAAAACTGTATGTTCTGTATTCAAATCTAATTCCTAAAACAATTCAATGAGGGAAAGAATAGTAGAGTATTTAATTATATAGTGTGGTACAGTGAAATGATAAATGACATTCTGCAGCTACCAAAATGGTAAAATGTTGAAAATTTATGTTTTTTTTTTAAATGGAAATTGCATATGTGGAATTTTTTGGAATATGGCATATGTGTTAAGACCATAATATAGCTTACTTTTGGGTGTTGTTAATGGTGATATTTTCTTCTTGCATCACATCAATTCAAAATTCTCTTTAATTTCGTGAACACACACAAAACACATACAGACATACATGTATAAATTCTAAGAACTGTATGTCTGCTATCAGTTTCTAATGGAAATAAAATAATTGAATCATCCATAAACCAGTAAAAGGGACATGCTTGTAAAGCATTTAAAATTTCTTTACAACCTTTTAAAAGAATGTTAATTTTTTTTAGGTTTTTATTTTTTTCTATTATAATTGATTTATATTGTTCTGTCAGTTGCTGCTGTACAGCAAAGTGACCAAGGATGGTTCAACATACACAAATCAATCCATGTCATACACTACATTAACAAAAGAAAAGTCAAAATCCACATGATCATCTCAATAGATGCAGAAAAAGCATTTGACAAACTCCAACATCCACTCACGATAAAAAGCCTTACCAAATTGGGTATAGAGGGAACATACCTTAACATAATAAAGACAATTTATGACAAACCCACAGCCACTATAATACTCAATGGAGAAAAGCTGAAAGCCTTCCCACTAAAATCTGGAACAAGACAGGGATGCCCATTCTCACCACTGCTATTCAACATAATTTTGGAAGTCCTAGCCACAGCAATCAGACAAACAAAAGAAATAAAAGGCATCCAAATAGAAAGAAAAGAGGTAAAACTGTCCCTTTATGCAGATGACATGATACAATACATAGAAAACCCTAAGGACTCTACCCAAAAACAACTTGAACTAATCAACAAATTCAGAAAAGTAGCAGGATATAAGATTAACATTCAGAAATCAGTTGCATTTCTGTATACTAACAATGAAATATTAGAAAAGGAATTAATAAATACAATACTTTTTAAAATTGCACCCCAAAAATTCAAATACCTGGGAATAAACCTGACCAAGGAGGTGAGGATTCTATGCTAAGAACTATAAAACATTCATAAAGGAAATTAAAGAGGATGCAAAGAAATGGAAAGATATTCCATTCTCCTGGATAGGAAAAATTAATACTGTGAAAATGGCCATACTACCCAAAGCAATCTACAGATTCAGTGCAATCCCCATCAACTTACCCATGACATTTTTCATAGAACATAGAGCAATCCAAAATTTATATGGAACCACCAAAGACCCAGAATTGCCAAAGCAATTCTGAGGAGCAAACACCAAGCAGGAGGCATAACTCTCCCAGACTTCAGGTAACATTGCAAACCACAGTCATCGTGACAGCATGGTACTGGTGCCAAAACAAACAGACAGACCAATAGAACAGAATAGAGAACCCAGAAATAAACCCAGACACCTATGGTCAATTAATCTTTGACAAAGGAGGCAAGAATATAAAATGGGAAAAAAGATAGTCTTTTCAGCAAGCATTGCTGGGAAACCTAGACAGCTGCATGCAAATCAATGAACTAGAACACACCCTCACACCATGCACAAACATAAACTCAAAACGGCTTAAAGACTTAAATATAAGACAAGATACCACCAAACTCTTGGAAGAGAACATAGGCAAAAATATTCTCTGACATCAACCTTATGAATATTTTCTCAGGTCAGTCTCCCAAAACAACAGAAATAAAAGCAAAAATAAACCAATGGGACCTAATCAAACATCAAACTGACAAGCCTTTGCACAGCAAAGGAAACCAAAAAAAAAGACAGAAAAAAAAATCAGTTTGATTAGGTCCCATTGGTTTATTTTTGCTTTTATTTCTGTTGCTTTGGGAGACTGACCTGAGAAAATATTTGTAAGGTTGATGTCAGAGAATGTTTTGCCTTGTTCTCTTCCAGGAGTTTGATGGTGTCTTGTCTTATATTGAAGTCTTTAAGCCATTTTGAGTTTATTTTGGTGCATGGTGTGAGGGTGTGTTCTAGTTTCACTGATTTGCATGCAGTTGTCCAGGTTTTCTAGCAATACTTACTGAAAAGACTGTCTTTTTCCCATTTTATGTTCTTGCCTCCTTCATCAAAGGTTAATTGAGCATTGGTGTCTGGGTTTACTTCTAGTTCTCTATTCTGTTCCATTGGTCTGTCTGTCTGTTTTGGTACCACTACCACACTGTCTTGATGACCGAGGCTTTGTAATATTGCCTGAAGGATCTGGGAGAGTTATGCCTTCTGCTTGGTTTTTGTTCCACTGTGACCTAATCAAGTTGATAAACTTTTGCACAACAAAGGAAACCAGAAAGAAAACAAAAAGACAACTTACAGAATGGGAGAAAATAGTTTCAAATGAGGCAACTGACAAGGGCTTAATCTCTAAAATATACAAGACACTTATACAACTCAACAGCAAAAAAGCCAACAACCCAATGGAAAATGTGCAAAAGACCTGAATTGACATTTCTCCAAGGAAGATATATAGATGGCCAACAAGCATATGAAAACATGCTCAACATCCCTGATTAGTAGAGAAATGCAAATCAAAACTACCGTGAGATACCACCTCACATCAGTCAGAATGGCCATCATTCATAAGTCCACAAATAACAAGCGCTGGAGGGGGTGTAGAGAAAAGGGAACCCTCCTGCACTGTTGGTGGGAATGTAAGCTGGTACAACCACTATGGAGAACAGTATGGAGGTACCTTAGAAATCTATACACAGAACTACCATATGACCCAGAAATCCTACTCTTGGGCATGTATCCAGACAAAACTTTCCTTGAAAAAGACTCATGCACCCGCATGTTCATTGCAGCACTATTCACCATAGCCAAGACATGGAAACAACCCAAATGTCCATTGACAAATGATTGATTGGATTAGGAAGAGGTGGTATATATACACAATGGAATACTACTCAGCCATATATAAATGAAATAATGCCATTTGCAGCAACATGGATGGAACTAGAGACTCTCATCCTGAGTGAAGGAAGTCAGAAAGAGAAAGACAAATACCATATGGTATCACTTATATCTGGAATCTGATATATGGCACAAAAGAAGCTTTCCCCAGAAAAGAAAATCATGGGCTTGGAGAATAGACTTGTGGTTGCCAAGGGGGAGGGGGAAGGTGTGGGATGGATGGGGTGCTTGGGGTTAATAGATGCAGACTATTGCCTTTGGAATGGGTTAGCAATGGGATCCTGCTATGTAGCACTGGGAACTCTGTCTAGTCACTTGTGATGGAGCATGATACTGTGAGAAAATAGAATGTGTACATGTATGTGTAACTGGGTCCCCATGCTGTACAGTAGAAAAAAATTGTATTGGGGAAATATCAATTTAAAAAAAACTTATAAAAAATTGGAAGAGGTGAAATTTTCACTCTATGCATATGACATAATATTATATATTGAAAACACTAAGGAAACCACACAAAACTACTCAACTGATCAATGAATTCAGCAAAGTAGCAAGAATCAAGATTTATGTTCAGAAATCAGTTGTATTTCTGTATACTGACAATGAAATATTATAAAAGGAATATAAAAATATAGTACCTTTTAAAATTGTCTTCCTAGGAGTAAATACCTAGGAGTAAACATAAATACCTAAATACCTAAATACCTAGGAGTAAACCTGACTAAGGAGGTGAAAGTTTTTATGCTGAGAACTATAAAACATTAATCAAGGAAATAAAAGAGGATTCAAAGAAATGGAAAGATATTCTATACTCTTGGATTGGAATTATTAATACTGTTAAAATGGCCATACTACCCAAAGCAATCTACAGATCAATACAATCCCTGTCATATTACCGATTTCACAGAACTAGAACAAACTATCCCAAAACTTATATGGAATCAACAAAAGACTCAGAATTGCCAAAGCATTCCTTAGGCACACAAACCAAGCAAGAGGCGTAACTCCCCCAGACTTCAGGCAATATTACAAAGCTATAGTAAGCAAGAGTGTGTGGGACTGGTACCAAAACAGACCAATGGAATTGAATAGAGAACCTAGAAATAAACCCAGACACCTCTGGTCAATTAACCTTCCACAAAGGAGGCAAGAATATAAAATGGGAAAACGACAGTCTCTTCAGCAAGTGGTGCTGGCAAAACTGGACAGTTCAATGTAAAGCAATGAAACTGGAACACACCTTCACACCGTGCAGAAAAATAAACTCAAAATGGCTTAAAAACTTAAATATAAGACAAGAAACCATCAAACTCATAAAGATAACATAGGCAAAACATCCTCTGACATCAGCCTTATAAATATTTTCTTAAAGCAGTCTCCCAAGCTAACAGAAATAAAAACAAAAATAAAACAATGGGACTTAATCAAACTTAAAAGCTTTTGTATAGCAAAGAAAACCATAAAAACAATAAAAGACAACCTATGCAATGGGAGAAAATACTTTCAAATGATGCACTGACAAGGGCTTAATCTCTAAAATATACAAACAACTTATACAACTCAACAACAACAAAAACAACAACCCAATTGAAAAATGGGTGGAAGACCTGAATAGACATTTCTCCAAAGAAGATATATGTATGTTAAATGTTAATGTATGGAACAAATATATCCTTACAGGCAAGGAGTATTAAAGTTATCTACATACTGTGAATTAATTTGAAAACAAATCATAGTTATATAGCTATTTTATTAGTTGAACATTAGTATTAGAACTTAAAGGTAAACTTAATTTTGTTGCTTTACTAAATGAATGTCAGATATTTGCATTATATGTTCCAGATAAACTCAAAACATTTTGCTCAATCATTAACTCACAACCCTTGAAACAAACTTTACTTATCTTTTAAGTTGACAGGTTGCTTAAATCAATAGGATTATTTGTCAAATATTATAGATAACCAATTTCTATTAAGGTGAACTCCTAGGTGATGAATCAATTTTTTTTTTGTCTTTTTGTTGTTGTTGTTGTTGTTGTTGCTATCTCTTGGGCCGCTCCCGCGGCATATGGAGGTTCCCAGGCTAGGGGTTGAATCGGAGCTGTAGCCACCGGCCTATGCCAGAGCCACAGCAACGCGGGATCCGAGCCGCGTCTGCGACCTACACCGCAGCTCACGGCAACGCCGGATCGTCAACCCACTGAGCAAGGGCAGGGACCGAACCCGCAACCTCATGGTTCCTAGTCGGATTCGTTAACCACTGCGCCACGACGGGAACTCCTGAATCAATTTTTTAAATGAGTGATTCAAATCCAAACTATCTTTTTACAAAATAAGTCCATTTCTATCATATGGTTCACTTTTCTCAGCACCATTTTGGGCATGTAGGAATTAGTGGTGGTGGTGGTGACATTTCTATTTAGGTGGTTGATGTAAGAGATTTATAAATTTTTGACTCTAGGAGAGGCATGGCTTTTTTCAAATTTGCAATAAAAAATTATCCATTAGAAGAATTATAGTGAAATAAAAAAAATCTCAGAAGAGGCATACATTTCCCCAAGAATTACAAATAGTCTTTATGTCATTATCCATTTATTAAATTGGCCTATAAGTACATTCTCAAAGTTCAGATGAATGATCTGCTGGCAGTATTAATCCCCCCTGAATATGTTTAGATCAAAGCTTTATGACCTCTATTTATTATGGCAGACAATGCTACCAGAAAATATCCGCTTTTAAAATCTTATTACTGTCAAATTCTTTATCTAGACCAGTGACTTGACATTCTCGCATGAGTGAGCATTAAAGCTTTTGCCTTTTTAACCTCATGATCCTGGAGCATAAATCATTTATAGCAGATTCAATTCTCTGTGTCTTTTCAGTGTTATTGGAGTCTTATCTTTCATTCTGGTCTATGTTTGAAATTTACTTTCTCTTTACACTTTCTCTTCCTCTGTGTTTCTCTCTGTCTCTGCCTCTGTTTTTCTGTCTCTCTCTCTCTCACTCTCTCCATCTGTCCTTCTCTTTTCTTTACTTTTAAACAGATAATAAGAATATTAACCTTTGTGGTGAAAATAATTTTGTGTGGTATTTTTATTTCTATGGTATGTATTTCAACTTAAAAGGATACATGCTGAGTGAGTGTTCATGTTTCTTTAATGTCACACCATTTGTGTTATCATAGGAAGAATGAATGAAAATCTTTATTTTGCTTTTGGTGCCATAAAAAAATCGTGTGTTTAGATATTTATATACTTGAGAAAATAGACAAACTTACACAAACAAGAATCTAAAACAGAGATGAAGCATAGTGTTTTTCAAATGCGTGGCTAATTCTTAACTGGAACACAGACACATCCAATTTGGCCTTCATATGAAAAATAGTTTTTGCCAAAGAAAATGAGTATATATTTGGATGATTTAAATATAATCACTAGAAAGTATTCATATTTAGAGATTCTATATTTTATGTCTTTATATAATATAAAAATGTACTAAAATATACTACACTGAAAGTGTAGTTTAAAGGAAATATAATTGTACTATAACACACTACTATACATTATTATCATATATTATTACATGTGTAGTATCTATTATTGGGCCCTATCCTGCTTTATTATAGCGTAGTAAGGATTAACTTATTCTCTGATATTTGACTAATGTATTATTCACATTGTTCAAAATAGTAACTATCTCACTTTTCTAGATAAAATAACTTTTTTCCTCTTAAATTTTTTTTCCATTATAATCTATTGGTCAACAGACATATGTGGTTTCTTTATCTTAGCACTTCCATCTTAAACACTATTATCATGTTGTTTCTGTTCAAATATGCATTTTACAGTGTTTTTTTGCAGGCAGACTCAGCAACTGTACATTTGTTTCACTAATAGAAGGGTTTTAAGTAATGATTTTTTCATGATATTACAGGATATTTGTTTTTTTAAGTTTTACTTTATTTACTTTAAGGTGGGACTAGGGCTATAGAGAAGAGTGGTAAAGCAACTTATATGCTTTCCTTTCAAATATTTCTCAAAAGGTCTGTAGAAAATCCCTCTCTTTTCATAACTAGATGTGTATAAAACTATGCAAAGTAATGTACTGTTTCATATAGTCAACATTTCTTTTGATAGTTTCATGCTGGGTAAAAAGTACTACACATTGCATCAATATTGTGGATATTTGATCATAACTGATTTTGAAAAAAATATGATTTTTAAAGAAGCAAATAAACCTCTTAAGTGGTCATCTCTAATGATTTTATCTTATGCATATAAGATAAATAGCATTTAATTCTATCCAAAAGTAGAAATTGCAATTAACTCAGGTTTTCTTCATAAGGCTCTCTTACTATGTATTGATGAAGTAAAAATCTATTTTTCTGGGCTGAATATCTGCATCAAAGTTTGTCCTCATATCCTTATGCATACAGGATAGATAATTTTGTTTTTGTTTCATTAAATTCAGTACAATTTTATTAATACATGTATTTATTCATCACCTAATATTTAATGAGAATTTACTAATGAGTAAAAGACATTATCCAGACATTTTGACAAGTAACAAGATGATTACATCACTTTCAAGGCACACTTGATGCTTAAAATCTTGTGGGCTATGGAACTGTCTGTAACAAAAGGAAGTATTTGAGATTGGTGTGATTTCAAAAGGTTAGGTATTGATATAAATGTCGTATTGCTATCAAGTGATATTCATTTATTTTTAACATTCTCTTAACTTTGTGTATTAACTTCTTTCTGCAACTTTGTGGTATTTATCTCCATATTCCTAACAGCAAATCCTAATATCCTCTAACTTTCAAATGTGTATTCTCTCCTTCTTTCTTATACACGCACATGCACACACACACACACACACACACACACACACACACACACACACACACACCAGCCTTGCAAGACAATTGTATTTATCAGTCTATCTTTTTAGATCCCATATTTGGGTTTTGTTGATTTTGAACTCTGTCATTTCCTTTCATCTAGCGTCTTGGAGGGAGGTAAGTAAAATTTTGTAATAGTTTCTGTAGCTGAAAATCAATCGTTTTATATTATTTTAAATTTTTACATTATTTACAGTGTTTTAGTAAATTATTTCAAGACTGTGTGTTTCTATTTCCCAATTGCATATTGCTCTTACATTGATCTTGCTCTTTGTTAAATTTCTTCTATTCTCGAATGTTAATATTTCCCAATGACTTAAATAAGATTCATCCCCTATACTGTTCCTTGTCAGATTTAATTCTTCTTAGCATGAAAATTGTTGAAATAAATTTTAACATGTGCATCTTTGAGAGCTCATAAGAGGACTTTTTCTGCTTTATGCATGTTCTCTCTCTCACACATACACACAAAATGCTTATTATACTAAGTTCATTTTCTCTCATGTTTGTTTTTTAATAGAAATAAATCTTGAAGATTTGTTCATGTTAGAATATGTAGATATGGCTCTGTTTTTTTTTTTAAGCTGTATTGTTTTCCATTTTAGGAAGCATCATAACAAATTATATTTCCTCCACCCCTTATTTTCTCTACTCCTTATTTTCACATTTTTGTTACTACTGAAAACAAAGAAATAAAGAACATTGTGAATATGTTTATAAACATGAATGGCATTATATACACTGAGTGAATTTGTAGCAGTGGAATTGCCAAATTATCCTATAAAATATTTTATCCAGTTCTGCAGTGATATGAAGATGCCCATCTCAAAACTCTCACAAGCACAGAGCATTATCAAGCATTTAAATTTTTGACTATATATATGGCCAAGAAAAAATAGAATGTAGTTATTATTTGGAATTTAAAATTCATTAATTAAAGGTAGGTTAAATGTTTCATGATCCTTTTTTTTTCTGCAAACTGTCTATAAAATTTATATTTTAAAGTGAATTTATTTCCCAGAAAAGCTATAGAAAAAGTGCACACTTGATGTTCCTGCCTAATTACTTCCCTGTTTCATTTTTTAAAAACCATAATAAATATAACACTATTAAGAGAAATATTATTATTTCTTCATTACCTTTTTTTAAAACTGTACTTTAGCTTTAGACTTTGAAAATACAGAGATGTAAATAACTAACCAAGGACTAGGAAGTCAGAAGTAGCAATAATGTTAAATTGCATATCATGAAGTTGCTGTATTTCTCAAGTATCAATCACACACTCATTTGCTTTAAATGCAATATAATTTTAGTAAGAAATTTCTATGCTTTAATTAAAGATTTTATTTATAACATTTTCTCTTAGCTTTTTGATAAACTAGTTTGTCTGTAACATGCCATGTCATATATGCTGTGTATGTACCATACATATCATGGAGATACCAAACATACCATAAATACCCATATCATGGTATAACATAATATATCATAGACAAACTAGTTTACAATATTGTATTGTGTATTGGAAAGTTGCTAAGAGAATAGATATTAAAATTTCTCATTATAAGAAAAAAAATGTAACAGTGAGTTGATGGATGCTAACTAAACTTACTGTGGTAATCATTTTGTAATATATGCATGCATATATCAAATCACAGTATTGTACACCTTAAACTTATACAATGTTCTAGGTCAGTTGTATCTCAATAAAACTGGGGAAAAAGCTACAACAAGCAGCTTGGTATGGTTTGACATATGGCTAGATATGTAGATGAATAGAATGGAATAGAGTCCCAAAATATATCACTATATGGTCAACTGATTTTCTTTAAAGACATAAACTGCATTAAATAAATAAAAGATAGTCTTTTCAACTGGATGATAGAGCAACTCTATATGTACAGAAAAAAAAAGAACCTCAGTCCCTACCAATTATAACCAATACAAAAATTGTTACATGTATAATTTATGTATAATTAACTTTGTATATAACACTAAAATAAATTAAAATATATTATAGACTTAAATAGAATAAATAAAAATACAAAATTTTTAGAAAAAACATTAGAGGAAATTTTCGTGACATTAATTTGGGCGAAGGCTTTTAATTCAGCAAATGCATAAACTATGAAGGGAAAATAATGAAATGAACTTCCTCAAATTCCCTTGCTCTTTGAACAATAAACTTACCAAACAGAAAATAGGAAAATTATGTTATTTTAAAAATAAGGAATATCCCCAAATTACTAGAGGACACAAATTTTAAGGAATCAAGTAAAAGAATGCTTACTGCACACACATGTGACTATCTCACTGAGGACTTTTATCACTGGAATAAAAGCTTGACATGTGTTCATAGGCTAAGGTGAAAGTGTCAACGCCTTTCAGAAGCAGCCCTTAAATATTGACTAATAATGTGCAGCTAATGGATAAATGTACAGATTTTTTTACTTGGTTAAGATGCCTCTGAGATATTTCCTATACTTTCCCCAGAATTTGCCAGTAAAATTAGCTCCAGTTATCTTTAGTGGCAACTGGATTGATAATAAACCCTTTACTGACTTCCTCCTTTTCTGCCTCTCTTGCCCAATCCACTGTCTGTGGTGTTTGCACATTGAAGGTGTTTGCACTTAAATTCTCATCTCTTTACCTGCTTCTTGGAGAGCACAAAACCAAACACACATCATTCTCCATTCTCACAACAGTGGGAACAGGTAGTAAATGATAAGTTTGCAGAAAGTGAAAACTAAACCAAACTCAAACAAAAAGACTTCCATCAGAGTATCAAGGATTGAACAGTATCAGATATTAGAACTTCCTGAAAGTCTAAAAGATAACCATAGCATGTCTAGAAAGTCTTTGGGAAAAATAATTTCCAATCTGTAATTAATTACTGAATGAGGTATCAATGAAATGGCAATGTCAAATGCAAATATTTTCTCACAAAGTCTATAGGTATTATTTCCAATATATTAGTTTTCATGAAACTGCTATAGAACATTATAGGAAGCCATGAGATTCAGGATCTAAAGGTGAAGTTGATAGCCTATCTAAATTTTTCAATAAATAATATTTTTATCCAAGATTTCAGTTGAAAATATAATTTCAGAACATAATTTTCAATGTTATCTGTTATCTCTAATATATAATAATTCAAACAAAATGCTTTTCTTCTTCATTAATGATACAAATTAATAATAATTTTATACAGCTATATTGTGAAATTATTATTAATATTCTAAGCAATTTATGGTTGGTTCCTTTTTTTTAATATTTTGTTGCACCAAAATTTCTTTGACAAATAAAAATTGTATATATTTAAGAGTTATAATGTGAAGCTAAATATCATATCCCTTAACTCATGTAGTTACCTTTTTTTTCCTGAAGTGACAAAGTTAACATCTACTTTGTTGACAAGTTTCCAGTATACAAAACTTTAAGATTATAAGTTAAGAGCATTTTGTTGATCATTAGAATCTAATTAATTATATAGATATTGACTACCCATAAAAAGTCAGACACTGTATTATGTGCTAAGAATACAAAATTGAAAAAAGCACAGTGCCTACCCTTAAGAATTTCTGCAATTGAAGAGACTGACTCATAAGCTTTTGATTATAATCCAACATAATCAGTGCTAGGTAGAGAGCTATAAAGATTGTCAAGTAAAACCATAAAAAAATTGCTTAACTATGTTTTAAAGAAAAATTGATGTTGATTTCAAAGGGGAGGTAATACTTGATTTAGTGTGTGGACAAAGACTTTGCAGGCAAATAGAGAAGTTATAGGATGGCAAGTCCACTGATTTCATGGTATCACTCTCCTCTTAGTTTCTCCTGGTAGATATTTCCTCACTCTTCTCATCAGCACAGGACTGCAGGCACAAATTATTAGAACACAGCCTGCTTGTAAGTATACACTGAGTTCCTTGTCCTAGAGTAAATAATGGCATATCAACATGAAAGTCAATTTTGGTTTCAAAGTACTTCAATTTATTCTCTAAGTCTGGGGCAAAGATAAATGCATACAAGCGATTATAAAGGATGAACCATGTTACTCTGTTGCCTAACTGTGAAAGTTAGAAGTCATGATCTAAGAAATCATAATTTGGAGGTGTAATATAAAAGAGAGATAGACTTATTTGCATTTTATAAACATAATCTTGGCAACAACGTAATTTTTGAACTTAATTTTTTCAAAGTCATGATAAAATTTATTAAAGTATAGTTGATGTACGTTCTTTAATTTCTGTTGTACAGCAAAGCGACCCAATCACACACAGTACACCATGGTGTACTGTAGGACACCATTTGCCCATCCACTCCAAATGTTATGGTTTGCGTCCACCAACCCCAAACCCCCTGTCCTTACCACTCCCTCCCTCCTTCTTGACAACCACAAATCTGCTCTCATGTCCCTGATCTGTTTCTGTTTTGTAGATAGGATAACCTTTGCCATATTTTAGATTCCATATATAAGTGATACCATATCCAAAACATACAAACAACTCATACAACTCAACAACAAAAACCAAACAACCCAATTGAAAAATGGACGGGAAGCCTAAATAGACATTTCTCTGAGGAAGGCATATGGATGACCAAGAGCCACATGAAAAAAAAAATGCTCAACATCACTAATTATATAGAAATGGAAATCAAAACTACAATGAGGTACCAACTCACACCAGTCAGAATGGCCATCATTAACAGATCAACAAATAACAAATGCTGGAGATGGTGTGGAGAAAAGGCACTCTCCATCACTTTTAGTGGGACTTTAAATTGGTACAACCACTATGAAAAACGGTATGGAGGTACCTGATAATACTAAATATAGAACTACTATATGATCCAGCAATCTCACTCCTGGGCATATATCCAGAAAAAAAAACATTCATTCAAAAAATAAGTGCACCTTTATGTTCATCACAGCACTATTCACAATAGCCAAGACATGGAGACAACCTAAGTGTCCATCAACAGATGAATGTTTTAAGAACTGGTACATATATACAATGGAATATTACTTAGCCATAAAAAGATAAAATAATGCCATTAACAGCAACATGGATGGAACTAGAGATTCTCACACTAAGTAAAGTAAGTTAATATTATTGGAGTGTAGTTGACTTTCAATGTTGTATTAGTTTCAGGTGTACAGGAAAGTGAATCATACACATAAATATATGCAAATATATCCATTTTTCCCCATGTAGATTATTACAAACCATTGAGTAGATTTTCCTCTGCTATACAGTAGGTTCTCCTTAATCACCTATTTTATACTGTAGTCTGATTAGTTATTCCCACTCTCCCATTTCTTCCCCCAACAATTTCACCTATTGTAACTAGAAGATTGGTTTTGAAGTCTGTGAGTTTGTTTCTGTTTCATTCTATTTTTAGAGCTATTTTATTTTTAAAATTTTTATTAAAGTATAGTTGATTTACAGTGTTCTTTCAATTTCTGTTGTACAGCAAAGTGACCCAGTCATACAAATATGGAACAAATGTTTCTCTTTTATAAATAAGTTCCTATGTATCATTTTTATTAGATTCCACATATAAATGATACTAATGATAGCAATTTGAATAGTGAATTGGAATGGGGAGAAATCAGAAAATACATTAAAATAATCTAGTTGGAAGATGATATGAACTGAACTGTTAGTGGTTATGGATAGAAACATTTCACAGGCACAGTTTGAAAGACTTCTTGTTGATTGGCATGGAATGCCTTAGGTATGTTGCCATAGCAGACTGGACTACTGAAACAAAAAGATCAAGGGCAGAATCCTGACTTTGATTGTTACCAACTATAGATTTTGTACAATATTCATAATATTTTCAAACCTTAAGTTTCTTCCTTCCCAAAAGTTAATCAATGTGTCTTACTTCATAGATCTACTCTAAGAATTTAATGAGTAAAATAGTGTCTATCATAGACAAACACTCAATAAAAGGTTGTTGCAGCAGTAAATGAGCAATGGAGAGGGAAAGAGGTAACTAGTTCTGAAGTCTTAGAGATCATTGGGGTTTTATTTCTTATTCTTTGTTATTTTCCCCTTATTGGCCCAACATTATGACTCATCATCCAGCTCTTCCTTTATAAACACATATAGAATGGCCAAATGGTTAGTTCTATAAATACTACCAGTGTATATTTCATCTACGTGTTTCTTTGTGCTTCATAATGAAGAGGACTTTTCTTCAGGATGTGGCTTCATTTTTGGTTTATATTATTTTTTAGAACAAATAGCTCATTGCTTGGGTTTTGTACTGGTGTCTCCTTTTTTTTCATTTATAATGCTTTTTATTTTTTCCATTATGGCTGGTTTACAGTTTTCTGTCAAATTTCTACCATACAGCAAGGTGATCCAGTTACACATACATGTATATATTCTTTTTTCTCACATTATCATGCTCAATCATAAGTGACTAGACATAGTTCCTGGTGCTATGCAGCAGGATCTCATTGCTTATCCATTCCAAAGGCAATAGTTTGCATCTATTAACCCCCAAGCTCTCAGTCCATCCCACTCCCTTCCCCTCCCCTTTGGCAACCACAAGTCTGTTCTCTAAATACATGATTTTCTTTTCTGTGGAAAGGTTTATTTGTGCCCTATATTAGATCCCAGACATATGTGATATCATATGTATTTGTCTTTCTCTTTCTGACTTACTTCATTTAGTATGAGAGTCTCTAGTTCCATCCATGTTGCTGCAAATTGTATTATTTTTTGTCTCCTTTGATTTTGTTTCTGTTCCTGACAGACTCAACAGCTGGAACTTATTCCTTATGTGTGGGAAAGAAGCTCTCCATTTTGAAATGCTATTTGGTAAAATGAACTTTTCTTCACACATGGCCAAAACAATTGAGCTGGCTATTAAGGTGTAGCCTTATCGTTTTCCTTGTAGAGCTGAGTTGAGAAATTGAAATGCACTCTGAACTGTGTCTGCTTTTACGTACTGTCAAATATCTTAAGTCTGAAGTCTTTCATCTACTTGTCCCATTAAATTTGATCAAAAGAAGAATTATTGAGGGATTGAAATGTATAAAGCATTGCTTTTTTAGTTCTGATATACAATGAAGATCAAGATTAAAGGAGAGAGGATTAGCCATTAGTAGCGTATGATGGGGAGAGAAAGAACAGAATAGCCAAGTTTTTATTCTTGTTATTTGGGTATATTCTTTGTAAAAGGAAGTGTTATATAATAACCCATGATCAAATGCAACTATTATTTCTGATAAAGTAAATTCCTTGTAAATAGCAAAAAGGTTTTTTGGGCAATAAAAAATAGTGGGCTCCAAATGAATCATACCCTATTATGTTAACATATGCAGTCATACCATAGCATCCTTATTTTTGGAAGTTTTGAGTAAGCATAGTGGTTATACATGCTTTCCACCTCCAGCCCATATCATGTTTGAGAGCTGTTTTATATAAAGCATCCCATCACTTTAAGTTTCCTGGAGATATGCTTCAAACATTTATCTTGACCTTTTTCCAAATAGTGTTTAAATATTATATTTATTCTAGATCAAATATCTTTTAATTTAAGGTTAAAATCCTCAGCATTTATTCTAATTGAAAGTTCCCTTAAACTTACCAATGCTACTCATTTATTCACTATAAAAAATGATGTAATACTTAATGTATCCAATCATGTTGTTTTGTTCCTTAATAAATCAAACATGCAAACACAATGAATAAAATAAGCAGTCAGTTGGTAGATTCATGGCAATGAAAGGGGTGTAGAACATTTGTTCAGCTTGACAGGTACAAACATTTCCCTGCTGATGATTTATATAAATGTCCAAGGTGTATTCATTTTACTGAGAGAAAAAAAATTGCAGAAACCATAAAGTGCAAGGGAAAGTATGTGTTATTGGAAGGTCTGATTTTATATATAAGTTATAACATGAATATTTCAGAGTGACTTTGATAGTCCTGTAGCTGTAGTTTCTCAAAAAGAGGACCTAGAATAGTCTCTGTGATTATTTAAATACAAGTCCAACCCAAGGTTACAATACGTTATTTTTATAGTTTTCTGGCACTTGAGAGTTAAAGTTGAAATATTTCTAAGACTATCAAATTTCTAAAACCACAATATAAAGCTTACAAAGATCTGTGATAGGGGAGGAAAACATATATAATCAGGTATCCCTGAAAAAGTTCAGGAAGGAATAAAATTATACTTCCAATACAAAGACCCCCTGAGAGAAAATATCCTGATTTCTTAAATAAAAGTGCTAAAAGCACTGAAGACAAAAATATCTTTTAACTGTTATGTATATTACTCCTATAATTTAGAATAGAAGGTCTGATTTCTGTAAAACTAGGAACAAAAGGATTTCTATTAAACTTTAGAACAAAGAAAAGTGAACATTTGTGTATATTCACTTGGGTTCCCTGGAAAGTATTGCCTGAGAAAAGGCTTATAAATATGATAGCAGGACATAGAATTAAAGGAGAGGAGAAGAGTGAAATAAGGGAAAGAAGGAAAATATAAGATAGTTTTATAAAGTTGATCACACTGAAGGAAACTGGTGCTGATTTCCTATAGGAGTCTTTCAATACAAGTCCCTCAAAAGTCAACTGAACACCAAAGACCTTAAATCTTCCATACTTCTAGGTTATGCATACCTCTTCTCTTTTAGGGTAATCTGTAAAAGAGATTTGTCTGTAGTTCTAGCAGTTTGCATCAGTGAGAATTACATGTGGTGCTTTTTTTTTTTTTTTTTTTAGTACCACACCTGCAGCATATCAAATTTCCCAGGCTAGTGGTCGAATCGGAGTTGTAGCCACTGGCCTACACCACAGCCATGGCAACACAAGATCCTTAACCCACTCAGTGAGGCCAGGGCTCAAACCTGCATCCTCATGGATCCTAGTCAGGTTGTTAACCACTGAGCCATAAAGGGAACTCCCACTTATAATGCTTTCTTCACTCTTCCTTCTCTTCTCTCTTAGCCTTCCTCCCCAGTCATAGGATAGAGAAAAAAATAAGAAAAAGTCATGCCTATCCTTTTACTTGAGTAAGATTGCAATCCCCTCCATGGTTGACCCATGTCTACAGTGAGATGTGCATACAAAATGACTTGTTGTTGTACAAACCCCATAGAAATTTGTCTTTCCTTGTGATATTTGGCAACCACATTCAGCTGACAACTCATATTATCACTGCACACACAACAACTTTATACAACTCCATATACCCATGCTCATGTTGTTTAAAAAAGATGGAAGTCCCTGATCTCATTGACACTCTTCTTTAGACAATTCCTGAACTTTAGGGCTTTTTTTTTTTTTTTTTGTCACTTGAATCTTGAGAAATGCTGGGGTCAATGATAGCAATTCTGCCCCTTTTCTTTGTGGAAATTCTTGATCATATCTCTTGACAAGGATTAAAGGCTTAGCAAAATGAAAGCTGTTATGTAACCCAGGTCACCCTCAAGAATGAAGGACTTATTCCTTACTCCTACTGGAAGTGTTGCTAGAAAATGACCCCTAGTTCTCAGCCTTCTTAGAAATTTTCCGGCTAAATGCCTTCCCAAAGTTGTGCCTCTTCCAGGTGCAGCTGCATTCAGTAACTTCACAATGTGAGGGTTCAGCTTAATTCAGGTCAAATCTGAAGAGCCATCAAATCCAGAGCCCTCTTCAGAATTGACTAAGTCCTTCATCATAACTGCATTGCACCACAACTCAACTTCCCCCTCTACTTATTCTTAACTCCTTGCCCTTAGTTCCATAGGTGTTGGTCTCAAGAGTGCCCCCTAATAAGTGCCCTTCTACCTGAAAAATTGGACCGTTAGAAGATGGCAAGGACCCCTCCACTCTTGATGAAGGAAGAAAATATTTTCTTTTTGGAACACTGTTCTCTCCAACCTTCCCTCTGGATGGGAGTGGAGTAGCAGCTAGTGAATTCAGTACCAGTTCTGTGTCTCTTTAAGATGTTTTACAGAGTACAAGCTATGTTTCTCATCTCTAGTATCACCTTGAACATAGAATTGGGGAGTAATGTATTCTTCTGGCCTCAGATTTTGGATTAACCTCAATTACCAGACAGTAGGAAAACTCCTAAACATCTGGTTTCATTTTATTTTTTTTTCTCTTCTTCTTATGAGCACACCAGCTCCAAAATGCAAGTTTAAGTTTTATCTGATCTCTTCTTCAAGATAGAAAAAAAATTACAATTAAGTACTGCAGTAGCTAATTAATGTAAGCATAATTTATCTAATGCATGATGTATACATATATACATATATATATATTTAATAACATCCATTATCAACACAATTGAATGTCCTGACTTTCACTAAATTTAAAAACTAAATCAGATTCTCATATTTTTCTTCAGTGAACAAACACGAATACGCTATTTCTTAACTGATATTTCAGATTTTGATTACAATATATTTTTGCTCCTTTGCTTGTATGTTTAATATTACATTGCTTTGTCTTCATTTACCCTCCAGTCACTGAGGTGAAAATTCTGACCTAGAGCATACTAATTACTTGGCTTATTAGTTTCACATTATATCAGCAATGGGGTGATAGCCAGCATAATTACTATGACTTGAAAAATTATGCTTTGCTTTACTATCATGAATTTTCAATTTTTTACAACTCTTCTAACATTGTGAAACAGAATTTTCATGTTTAACTTTTAAGAAAAAGATTTAAGAATATTTTCATTTTGAAATATCCTTTTAATATTAGAATGAGATTTAATAAAAGTAAATACATCTGAAATATTGATGACGTGTTATCTTTTCAACTCGATAAGGGTGTTTTGTGTGAGTTAAGATTTTCTTATTTAATAATCTGTTTTGAATTAAACTGAGTGTTATTATTTTAGATGATATTTCAAAATTATTGCATCTTAAAATATGCAATACAATGTGAAAATGATCTACTTAGAACATACTACCAATTGATTTCTAGAACTGGTTTCACCATATGGCTAGTTTTATGTACATCAACAAACTGCATATGCCCTTCCTAAATCTGTATGCTTGCTTACTTGAAGGAGATGGAATAAGGATTGAAGTAACAATCCTTGTTTTGCTAGAAATGCCAATCTATTCCTCCATTTTTTTTAGAGATGATGAAGTCATTAACAACAGGAAGAAATTTATTGCAAATAAATAATCAATTACCTTTCTGTGTAGGGCTCTTCTAATATTTATTACCTTAAAAAAGTTGAAAACAATTCAGGAATTATTTTTTTTTTCTTAAGTGTTACGGCTGAATCCCACTAGAAATTGTTATCATTTTTGTATATTAGAACAGAGCTTCATGCATTCCTTCAGTGGCTCATGCATCCCTTTATTTTGTTTTGTTTTTAATATAGTGAATATTTTGGATAATAATAAATCTAACAGCTTCAAAAGAACTAGTCAAGTGAGGACCAGTAGAGGGGGAGGAATTTTTGTTAGATGAAAGAAGCAAATATTTGATGTATAAGAATAAATTAAATTGGTAAGATTAATTGATGAATTATAAACACTTATTGCATGTACAGTTTTTACAAAGTAGTTTTTACGTGTTGGAGATATAGCAGGAAACAAAACAAAATAAGATCACTGTCCACATGGAGTTTCTATTCCAATTTTGGGTTGTGGAGAAACTATATAAAATAAATAAAGCATAGCTATGTAGATATATTATTGACCAGGAGACATATAGAAATCTGGGCAAAAGAGGGAATGTGGGGACAAAACTTGGGAAGAGAAGTAGCTGTTTTAAAATAGGGTCATTTGAAAAAGTCTTACAAAGAAACAATTACCGCTTAACAAACCACTTCAAAATTTAGTGGCTTAAAACAATAAATAGGTATTATTGCTCATGAGAGTTTGATCCAAACAGGTTATTTTGCAGGTCTGGTCTGTACTCAGCTGATCTTGAATAAACTCATTCATGTACTTACACTTACAAGTTGGGTTGGCCTGGCTGCTTTACAGAACATGGCCTCCCTCTTCTATCTGGAAATTTTCAGGCTATTGACTGGGGTGACAGAGATGGCTGAACCATGTATATACCACCTGGAAGGATAACTCAGGATTGTTCACTTGGAAGCTTGGCAGTTTCAAAGGTATGAGCACATGCATCTGAGGGCTCTTGAAGTGTAGGCTTAGAAATGGCACATGGTCATTTCCACCGCAGTTTATTAGTCAAAACAGGTCACAAGTCCAGCTCAGATTTAAGGGGTGGGAAAATATATTCCTGCACTTAATGAAGAATCGACAAAAAACTATTGCTCAGTGGCATGGATACAGTCAGGGAAGAATTCATAGCATTTTTTTTTCAACCTATCACTATGAGATTAAAGCAAACTAGAAGAATTAAGAATATAACCTGATCTTAGATTTCTGTCTAATATGCAAAAAAGGAAAGTCAGTGTTTTATTAATTTCTGAGAGGAATCCACTATATTCCTTGAATTGAATTTGGAAAAGTTATGAAAGATATGTCTCAGGCAACATGCTTAACAGTTTCAAAGTGAAATGGAAGAGAAAGCTGATAGGGCATTGTTCTGTATACCATTAATTCGAAGTGATTCAGTGCATTCCTACTAGAAGTCAAGAATTCTCCCACACAACAGGGATATAAAGATGAACAGAATCGTATTCTCATGAAGCAGAGAATTCTGCTCACCTAATCCCCATCATTGGTCAAAACTCATTCACCGCACTATGGATTTTGTCTTCCTTCTAAAACCTTATATAAAACCTTATATAACTTTAATACAATGAGACAAAAACAAACAAACAATAAAAGTATGCCTGCTGGGAGAAATGTAATACATATAAGCACAGGCAACTTATTTAGTGAGGAGGGTCAGGAAAATATCCAGAAGGAAGTGCTAAGCCTGGAGGATAAGTAGAGGTTCTCCAAGCAGATCTGTGGGAACAAGTATTCTCTGTGTCTTAGGAACCAAAAATAACCCAATATGATCAGAGATCTTAAAGACACAGAGGGTGTGGCAGAAATGTTAGTGGTCTCTTTATTTATTTATTTATTTATTTATTTATTTATTTATTTATTTATTTTTGTCTTTTTGCTATTTCTTTGGGCTGCTCCAGCAGCATATGGAGATTCCCAGGCTAGGGGTCGAATCGGAGTTGTAGCCACCGGCCTACGCCAGAGCCACAGCAACGCGGGATCCGAGCCACGTCTGCAACCTACGCCACCGCTCACGGCAACGCCGGATCCTTAACCCACTGAGCAGGGGCAGGGACCGAACCCGCAACCTCACGGTTCCTAGTCGGATTCGTTAACCACTGCGCCACGATGGGAACTCCTTACTGGTCTCTTTAAATTGATGCTACCTATTTAAAGGCCATCAGTGATTTCAGGCCTTAAATTTAAGCAAATACAGCCATTATGGACTTTTTACTTTGGCATTCCATTATGCCTTATATTAGCTTTAGCAATCACTGGCTACAAAGAAATTAGCAAATAAGAGGCTTGGGGGAACAGTCAAATGGCTGCCATGGAAACTTTAGTAAACACAGTTACAGGAGCCTTACTGTGTGGGCTGCAGCGAAAGACCTTAAACCAAGTGCTTTTTTCCTAAAATTTCAAATGAGAGAGAACGAGGAGTGGAGAATGCTAAAAGAGACTTTTATACCAGTGAAACCACACTATTAAATGGAAGGTGTTTTAATAAACATATTTCCTGTTTTCACTGTGATTATCCATCCAGGTTTGCAAACTGTATCTTTCAAGTCCCAGCTGAATTACACATAAGCTATGGAATAATAAGGATATTCTTTAAAATGCCAATCCAATATATAAGTAAGATGTACTAGCTTAGCAGCAAAATTTCATTCCTATTAATGTTTCACATTTCTTTAAGGGTAGATTAGGATAGCCTTAACTATATGGTAAAAAGTTGGCTCTGGATTTGTTCATTTTAGAAGCCATGATTATGAGGTTTTAGCCAGGCTTCACATACAGAAATGTGGTTAAATTTTAAAAAGAAATAGAAGCTTGTATTATTTTCAAAGCATATTCCACTTTCATTAATTTTGATAGAGGAACAAAATAATTAAATTCCTGAGTTATTGCAAATCCAAAGGCAAAGAAGGACATTATATAGTCCTATGCTTTGAATATTCTTTCTCTAGGGATTACATTTATTCAGAAAATCAAAGAGGAGCTAAAGTTTCTTGGGAAAAGTAACTCAGTGTTAAATATTAGAAGTAATCATTAGAGAAAGTGAGAATTTTCTTTCTCAGAAAGATTTAGATCTTAGACGAAGTAGGGAGCTGTGAAGGAGAAAATGAGGTCTGGAGGGCATGGTAGATAAGTGTAAAAAGCAAATGGATATGCACCCAGGGATACGTTCTTAGAGAAGGTGATAGAAAAACATTGAATGTTTGGTTGTTGCTAGATCAGAATTTGTGTCTCCACCCAAAACATAAAATGAAACAAAATATCAGAGAGCAGAATGCAATAATTGCAATGGAGGGAATCACTATTCTAATTCTCCTAAAGTTGTACCAAGAGTTATTTTTCAAATAGCAATTTGGTAACAACCCCTAATTACGTCTATAGAACTAAATGATTAATAATTGTGTGACTGGAGTTCCCATTGTGGCTAATCAGCAATGAACCTTACTAGTATCCATGAGGACGCAGATTTGATCCCTGGCCTATCTCACTGGGTTAGGATCCGGCATTGCCATGAACTGTAATGTAGATTATAGACGTGGCCTGGATCCTGCATTACTGTGGATGTGGCATAGGCCAGCAGCACCAATTCGACTGCTAGCCTGTGAACTTCCATATGGCACAAGAATGGCCTTAAAAAGAGGAAAAAAACCCCAAATAATAATAATTGTATGATCATTAACCAATAGGTATTAATTTCAGCCAAAGGAGTGGATGTATTTGCTCAGGGAAATATTTCTCAGTAGGAAGATGAAGCTTACGCAGTGATTCTAAGATCTGGGAGGACTTTATTTTTTGAGTCACAGGTCAAAATGTTTCACTTTAATTCCTCTGATACAACACATCTATGAGAATACTACTATTAAGCTAGTTACAGAGAAATGTAGTAGGTTTCTCAAGTTCACATTGCTTTCAAAATATCAGACCTGAAAGTCAAATTAAGCCAATCCAGTACTGAATTTTCTACTTCCAATTCTAGAGAGGGACCCTGAGGAGAAGTCTGAAGAACATAAATGGAAATGGGAGTGATTGCAAATGGAAGGGACATGTAGTGACTTTTGATATATGTTAAAGCCATCGCACTAAAATCAATTCTTGCAAAAGCAGAGGGCAAGTATTTTGTGCTCAGAATACATAGTCTTCTGCTAATCTGATTTAACAAGATTCTCATGATTAAATTCTTAGCTTTAAGTAAGAAGAGCATTGTATAAATAGCATGTTTCTTGTGTTAGCATCTCTACATTTTTCTCTATGCCAAGTTTTTCATAAGAGTTGTGGATAAAGCAGTAAGATTGTGTTTTGTAGCAGGATTCAGCAGGGATGTAAGTCTGCTCATTAAGGCAGTTCTAAGAGCATTAGAAACTAAACAAAAGGGTAGTTATGCTGAAATTTTACTATGAAAACTAAGTTTCATACCCTGTATACTTATTGAAAGGGGCATCTCATCTCTACATGTAATTGGGTTGCCAAGATATTTAGGATCCAAATCAGAATTTTTTTTTCAGGAAAAGACTTTTTATCTGCAAAACTACAAAGATTAAAAGAAGCTCCCAAATTTCACCATATAGATATTATTTTAACCCAGTATTTATAAGTGTTATAGCAATTAAATCTACCATGGCTTGTCCATTTCTAAGCAATGTTGTCTTTTGCCTGCATGTGCTGTATAAACTAACACTGCATTTGTTTTAAAGTGACCTGAAACTTAGTGCCAAATAAACATCCTTTCCCCTCGTAATATGCATTCTAACCTATCGTGCCTGTCAAAGTAGTTGGCAGGTGCTATATAAATATTCAGATACATAGAATCTATGAATATTTATGTGCTCAAGTTGCATTTATTTTTACATATCTTATAAATAAATAGGCAAAGACCTGTAAAAGAGAACAATTTAGTCATGTCAGATGCTCTATAAATAAATTCATCTATGTGTATGATATGGATTCCATATTAATTCAAGAAAGAATTCTGAACATTTTTATAATGAAAGATTGCATAATTAAATTATTTCTAAAATCTGAATCTAATAGTTAAACTAGATTATCTGAACAGAAATGGATATTCAAAATTTTATCTCCACAAATTGAGATTATTGCTTTCATCCGTGAAAATAATTAGAAAAACTAAATTTGGGGGGGTTTGTTTCCTTTTAGACATAAAATTAAACATGACACAACATTAAGTGGACATTCAAGGGATGGAATTCTGTGGGAATAGCATTTATGTGCCAAGAAATGTGAATCATCCTTCCTGTGCTCTCTAGTCCCACATAAATTGACAGCATGATACATTATCTGCTCATTTGGGTGGAAGATGTTGACGATGGTGCCCAGTTCACTAATGGGATCTCTGTGTGAAATAATGAACATTGCTCAAAAGCTAACATGCTTTCTTAATAAGAAAATTTAACTTCATTGTTGTCAGCATCTTGGTACTTTTTTTATCACAGTGTTTAAGAGCTTTGGGTTTCTCATTTAAAATAAGACAAAGATCAATCTGATTTCAATAACCAGGAGCCTTTATTTTCCTTATGAAGTCAAAATATTAAATAGAAATCCAGCAAAGTAACTGTTCAGTCCTTACACAAGGGTGCCTGTTTCCTATGAAGACTGTATAGGCTGTAAAAAATTATTTCTATACCCTGCAATTCAATCTTCACCTGCTTTCAGTCTTATCGGAATCCTAACTACCCACATTATTTACCATGGGTGCTTATGGGGAAGGAATAATAGAAAATGACAGGACGTAGCTCAACAAATCTCAGGTTAAAACATAGAGCATTTTTCCAGGGAAATTCCTTCAGCTTCCTTAATATCCTTTGTGTCTTAATAGCTGCTAATCTATAAACTATTTCAGATTTTATGAGATATCCCAGCAAGTTTCTTCCCTCTGTGTTAGGCATTAATAGATTTTCAAATTATGCATAAAATTAAATGTTACTTGATTTTTATATGGAAACATAGTTGCATTTATAAGCATTTATTAGAGAATGATATTCAGGCAGGAACTTTTAACAATGCAGAAATAATTTCCAAATCTGATGTTTTAAGAGAATGACCTCTAATTTTGGTGAAAATCACACTAACACTTCAGACCCTGAACACAATTTTTAGCACCTATGAGCCTCCTAAATGAATTATTTTTGGAATTTCAATTTCTATTTTTCTGAGAAAATGATCTACAAACCAATAGATTTTCAAAGGATATCTGGAACACGAAATTAAGAAACACTAATTAAGGTGATGTGTATAGCTACATGAAGATATTTTAGAAACTAATTTATGGTCTATTGGTATAATTTTCATACTCAAGCCAGCATATTTTTATTTTTTAGTTCACTGCACATAGCTTAGAGTTCGATCAACAGGAATTTATTTCATAGTAACTCAGGAGTATGACTTTTTACCACAAGAGGTATATGCCTGCTCAAAACGTTTTAACTCGATTGCACAGTTCATAATAGAAAGTAGGAAAGCTATCTTTATTGTTATTGTTGCTTAACTTTTACCATAGAACACCACTTTATAAAAAGCATTGCGGTGGCCTGGTTAACTATTTGATGTATTGTCTTGCCTAGCTAGTGCCAACATGCTTCTAAAGGAAGCTACGATTCTGAGTATGAAATAACTAACAAATTGAATTTTCTGAAGAATCAGTCTGCTCATTGGAGACTGTTTATTTCCTGTGACTTAAATTGTGTTCTTATGGACAATAAACCACAGGATGTCAATAGTCTTCCTGAAATGTTTAAGAGGGTCACTGAAACTGTGTAAGAGATAAATGTATTAAGGAAATGCTTCGTTTAGTCCTTGAGAAATCTGCAACTTTTAAAAGTACACATTTCACTTTAGAAGCTTTTGTTTGGTAGGTTCTAACAGGATGCTTTATGCCCATAGTATTTACTTTCATTTTTAGCAATAGGAAAGTCAGGACATGCTTTTAAGAATGCTTGAGTCATAAAATCCTGTTCTATTCAGTCTGCTTATAAGGTCATGCTGAAGTTCATATTTACTATTTGCTCAAAATGTTATATATTTATAATAAATACAAAGCTGTTCAGTATGCCTGTATGGATTATTCTTGAACTGTTTTAATTTTTGAAAAATCCATTTTCCATGTATGGAATATTTTGGACTTATTGAGTGATAGATTCATATATAGAGAAATTTTTCAACTGTGTTCTTGGAATTCTTATAACAAAATCTAAAATGCTTTATGCAGAAATAATATTCCCAGATAAATTAAGTTTGAGAAAAAAACAGGATGAAAAATTAAATAGATCACTTTTATATTGCTTTAAAAGTTATTTTATACATTATACCATTATACATAATACCATACATAATATATATAATACATGTTATATATATTATGTATTATATACACACTTTTATTATAGTAATATATATATTACTATAATATATATATATATATAACTATATACACACACACACACACACACACTCAGATAGGAACTTCTAACAATGCAGAAACAACAACCAATTCCTGATATTTTACAAGAATAATCAGTCCCTGATTCTCTTTACTAATACTAGAGATCTTGAGCACAATTTTTAGCACCTATGAACCTCCAAAATTAAGTATATTTTGGGGGGAATTCAATATTAATTTTTCTAGGAAAATAACCGAGAAACTTCAACTAAGATACCATTTTTCAGAGTGCTCAATTAGCCTTCTTAGAACCAGGTGCCTTTTGGACCTTATTTGTGAACCCTAACCTATACTCAAAAAGATATTTTTGGTGCTTTCTCTTGTTGTTATATTCAAGAAGTGATTACTTGGAAATGTGAGGATGGACATCCAATACTTGCTCTAACCCAGCATCGTATCATAATTTATTTGCTAAGAGATACACTTATAATTAGGAAGACTAAGATTTGGTTTAATATAGGGAAGCCCAGTTACAAAGAAATTCAAAAATTACAATTATTTCCTGAGAAAATTATTATAGTGAGAATCATCAATAAAATGAGTAGGCAAGAGGGAAGGCCTTTTGATAATGAAATTATAACAGACCAATGTTATGAATCATAACTGAACTATACAATAGTGTTATTTTAGAGACAAATAACCAAAAAGATATCTAAGTGGTCAATTGAGCCTAGCAGAGAATTAAGAAAATCTGTCTAGGATAAAAGATAATGAGAAACAAATGTATTTCATGTATAAATGTGTCTTCTTATTATCATTTTAAGAAATAGAGTATGGCAGTTTTGTTTAAGTATATGGTGACAATCTTTTTGAGGCTCAGTCATTATTGTGGATCAAAATCAAATTATTAACAGTAGCTGTGATAGTTAGAAAGTTAAACACATTGTTAGCTTAAGTAGATTTTAAATTGATACCTGTGAACATTAATAAGCAATATCTATCACCTTCAGAAATGGAGAAATATGTAAATTTAATAACAGGTTCAAAATTATATACCCTTTACTTTGTTAGGAGTCTCAATGGTATTCTGAAAATTAAACCTTAGTCATTAATTACGTCAAAATAACTTTAAATTTTTTAACATCTAGAAAATAAGATTTGAGATTTCCCTGTTAATTTTCACTTCACTAAGACCATGTGCTAAGCTACTATATATATAGTAGTTTGGATTACCACTTCAGATTTGGTACAGAATTTAGATTGAGCACAACAGCCCACAACAATAATAAAAGTCAGTGAAATTTCAATGTGGACTTGAGAATTTGAGATGGTACCTTATCTTTACATATCCAGCATCTTTAAACCAAATTTGAGCAACGAGAATACATCAGTATGTTCTTAGGGAAATAAAAGCACTAATTCAAAGGAATAAGACTAATAAAGATGACTTATGACTCAAGTTAATGGGAAAAAAGTAGACATATTTTAAAAGTAGTGAAATCCCTCCTTGAATTTATACTATTCACTGTAAAAATAACTAACACTACTTTGTGTCAAATCTATGTTATGCATCCATGAGTCTTAAATTTGATCAAATAAAAAGTTTTATGGCAAAAACAAAATTGATACTAATAGAGAAAGCATTAACAATACTTTCAAGAACCTAAATTTCCATTTTATAAGCTGCAATGTATACACTTTTTAAAAAAAACTTCAATTTTCATAGCATATTGAATATTGGAATGTTTATCAAAGTTTCAAAGTTCATATAAATATTAAATACTACTATTACTTATTTAAGAATAAATTACTTTGAAATTTGTGAAGTATATGAAATAGGTAAAGTTACTTAAAGCAATATATTATTGAACCCTACTATTTTTTGGTTACTCAAAAATCCAGGTGGTACATTTCTCAAGCCTGATGAGTTTTTTTTTTTTCCAGGAAATACCTTACTAAAGTTAATTATTATATCATACTGGACTTGTGTCAAGTTACAAAGGATAAATATAGATATATTGAAATAACCACTTGGCAACAGGAAATGTGATTATAATACATATCCTTAAAACTTACAAAGTCATGGTAGATAAGGATCAACTTTTCCACTTTAGTTTCCTTTCAAGTCCGGTCCAGAGGGGAGTATTCTCTAGCCAAAATCATGTATGTCTGCTCTGAAAGTAAGAACAACTCATGTATATTGGGAATCTGACTTAGTCTTCCTTAACCTCATGCCATCAAGCCTATGAATCTTAAAACTGATCCTTCTCAGAGTTCCTGCTGTGGACAGTGGGGTAATGATCCAACTTGTCTCTGTGGAGGCGCAGGTTCAATCTCTAGCATGATACAGTGGGTTAAGGATCCAGTGTTGGTGTTGCTGGGTTAAGGATACAGCTGTGGTACTACAAATTCCATATATTATGGTGGCAGCAGAAAAAAAAAAAAGAAAAAAAAAGCTTATTTTTCTCATTTATATGCCATGCTTTCCCTGAAAACTTCTAATTATAATGTGTGTTCTCATATAGCTTATCTAGTACAAGAAAATGTATTGAAAAATGAACATGGTGGTCTGGTTTACTAGGCATACATGTCAGTTTATAAATTACTATTAGATTTTTATAAAACTTTCTTATAATGTGTGTTGTTTGGCATCAATATTACTGCTGCTCTGCCTATCAACTTTGAGAATATCATAAATTCAAGTCTCTGAGTCTACCAAATTGAGAGCCAGATACTGCAGTGAAACAGACTTACAAAGATAAATGCCAATTGGAGAGAACTCTTGACAGCCAGTTAGCAAGCTGACCTTCCCTAGCTGACTGACTTTCTTTCACATGTCTAGCAATCACTTTTTCATGTTTTGTTCAACATATACTCCCCTGTACACACACGCACATCCAGACATATAAATACATACAAAAACACTCATTTTAAGGATTTGTTCTTTATTGCAGAAATTAAATTTCAGAAAAAATATTTATTTTATGGCAAATTTGTGAAAATAGATTTATTTTATATCAGTAAGGGAAGAAGTTCAGCTTCTTCTAGATTATTTATTATCAGTTATAAAAATACAATCAAATTGACTGGAGTTTCTTACTTTATGATGTTTTGATATCACTTGGATGACTCATGAATATTACACTAATTATTTATGACAATGTAATATTTATTATAATATTGTTCGCAACTTTCTGACCTAAAGCTGGTTTGTTCGCACATTGGTATTAAAAGAGGGGGAATCAGAATTAAAGTTCTGTCAATGTTACACACAATGCTTCATTTGTACTCTTATATTTGTTTGAATTAAATGAAATTTTCAATATTCAAATTGTATGACCTACAAAATGGCAAGTTCATATGATTCAATTGAATAGTTCCAAAATGGCACTGTATTAAGAAGGATGGCATTGTTGAATACTCCCATGGATTGGATTGTGCTTCTTTATGCATAAATGTATAATTATTTGCTTCTAGCAAGTTCTTTGAGGATTGCTTTATACTTCCAAGCATGTAACACTGGAGTTAATAATATTGAATCTGCAGTAAGAACTGGCATCAGGTCCTTGTTATGCAATTTAATATGTATGAGCATAAATAAGTTCTCTAAGCTTCAGTTACCTTATCATAAAATTTGGAGGATAGCAATGTGAACCTCATAGGATAATTATGAATGCCAAGTGAGATAATTCATGTAATAATTTAACATTATATTAAGTAATATTGAAATTTTAATAAATGTTTTTATATTTATCTTTTACGTGAGAACATTTAAGTTCTACTCTCCACAAATTTCAATTATGCCATAAAGTGTTATTGACTATAATCACTATGTTATACACTATATTCTCAGACCCTAGTCATCTTATAGTTCAACGTTCATACCATTTTACCAACTCCCCTCATTTCCTCTCCCAGCCTCTGCCACTTTCTTGTCTCTTTCTATGAGTTTGATTTTTTAAAAAAATTCCACTTATAAATGATACTGTGCAGTTTTTGACTTTTTCTGCCTGGCTTACTTCACTTAACATAATGCTCTCAAGTTCCATCCATGTTGTACAAATGGTAATATTCCTTTCTTTCTTGTGGCTAAATAATATTCCTGTGTGTGTGTGTGTGTGTGTGTGTGTGTACACCACACCTTTATCCGTTCATCTGTTGGTGGACACTTAGGTTGTTTCCATATCTTGGCTATTGGGAATAATGCTGCGATGAACATGGGAATATAGATATCTCTTCAATATCCTGTTTTCAATTCCTTTGTATGTATATCCAGAAGTAGTGTCCCTGAATCATATGATAGTTCTATTTTTAATTTGGGGGGAACCTCCATACTGTGTATTATTATTTCTTAAAATTAAAAAAATCACTTCCTGTCTTCTAAAATAAGCAATCACATAAAGGCATAAGAAAGCCTGCTAGACAGAAATCTCAAGATAAGTCGTGAATTCTTAACTTCAGGATTGTTTAATCTCATGTAACTCATACACTGTGCAGATGCTTCTGTGTAAACGTGATAATCAAATTCATAAGTATAGTAATAATCTAAGCAACCTACTCAATCTAATGTAATACATGGCTATTGAGACTTGCTGCATGTAAATTACTATTCTAAGTGGCTGGGGTTTAAAAAGAATGTTCCAAGTAAAGATAAAGATAAAGAATGAGATTGCCTAGGAAGTGTTCAAAATGTAATGAGTATTCAGTTTTTACTGTAACCAAAAATCTGTGTAGATTTGTGATCAAAATCAAGACTGGAAAGGGATTTGAGAATCATGATAAATAGTCAGCCCTGTCAAGACTTCGGTTGACTGCAGTCTCAACAAACATCTCATTGCGTAGCTAACCTAAAAAGCAAGAGGGGCCCAACTAAGTCTGGTCAATCCACAGGATCATCAGAGATAATAATGTACCGTTGCTTTAAGGCCCTAAGTTAGAGTTATTTACTATGAAACGATAGATATCCAGAGCATCAAACAATCATTTTTTATTGGATTTTTTGTTGGCAGAAAATAGGCACAAATCAATAATAATAATAATATTAAAATGATAGCAGTAATAAGGCTATTTATTTTTGTTTTGAACCAAAATGCATTGAAATAAGGCCAATGAAGTTTTCAGGAATAAAGCTTTGTTAAACTATTTATTTTAGCAGATAATTATGAATTTAACTGTGCCAAGAAGGTCTGTTTTGGTTTCCTACTCATTTCAGTTCATGTGTAGGACTGATTAATATCTAATTTGGAAGTTGTGTATCTATTTTGCTTTTGTTCACTTGTTGCAGCAACCTAGGCACTTACTGGATGTGGAAGCTTGTGGTGAATGAATTTCTGGTTAAGACTGTCAATTTCTATGCTGATCAATTAGTCAGACCCACCCCTTATCCACAGGAGTTCACACAGTTTGCTTGCTCATGTCTGCCTTTCTCTGGGGACCTCCTAATAATAGCCATGGGATGTCCTGGATAAAATTGTTTTTCCTAAAATAGATCATGAATTTCAGGGGAGAGTAAATACCCAGAAATAGGAAGAAAGTTATTTGTATTAAATATATAGCTTTAAATTTTTTAAAAACATAATTGGAACCCATGAACTACCCAGAGACATTTTTTAATAACAAAGGTATTTTTTTACACAGATAATTTTCAATATTCTCTAAGGTAGTAATGGTCCACTTTTTAGAGCTCTTTTTCTCTTTTTTTCCTCTGTGTTAGTACACACACAAATATACCTCACATCATTTATCTTGTTTGACATACTTCTAAGAACAAAAAGATCAAAAGAGAGAAAATTTCCTTAAATGACATATAGACTGCTGATAGGTATATTTTTCTTTATTTTTAGCTATATACAGGTTTATATTAATTTAAGACAGCTGACAATTGTTTTGAGCTATGCTTGTGGCATGTTTGAAGAGTCAATAGTAGAATTTGAAACAGATTTGACTTCTGCAAATAAGAAATTTTTTTTTTTGGTCTTTTTAGAGCTGAACCCATGGCATACAGGAGTTCACAGGCTCGGGGTCAAATCAGAGCCATACCTGCTGGCCTACGCCACAGCCATAGCAATGTGGGATCCAATCCAAGCTCATGGCAACACTGGATCCCAACCTACTAAAGGCCAGGGATCAAACCATCATCCTCATGGATCCTAGTTGGGTTCATTAACTGCTGAGCCATGATGGTAACTCCCAGAATGTTTAAAGTTAAACACCTGACACAGATGAATGAAATTTGAATATATTTCTTCCATATATTTTGGGGAATGAATCTTAGTTAAAATCGTTCTTCTTCTTTTTCTTAGGTTCTATATTTTATGTTGGATTATTGTGGAGTGTTAGCAACCCTTGATATTTCATTTTCAAAGTTAAATAATATGCCCACTTCTGCATATTTTCTAACAAAATTTATAAGGACTTTCAGGTAACCCCTAAAGGCAACCTCTGACAGATGTGCTAAAAGGGTAACAGGAGTCTCTTTTAGTAAAGTCATAAAGTACAGATATAGATTGATTTGAAAAGACTTGATTAGCATGACTATTCTCTCTCTGTCCCCTCCATAATAAATAGAGCATGTGCCTTTTCAAGTAATTTGTTTTTTATACTAAGCAACTGTCATAATCATGTTCCACAGTACACTTAATAAGTTGTAAATTCTTTCATGAACATTGAGAAAAATCTATTTCTCATAGAACACTGATATTCTTATCCTCCTGCTTTGCTCCCCTCCTCCTACCATCAGGAAGAGGTTAGGAGAACTCATTACAATGAGAAGAATGAATCAAAGACAACAAATGCCAAAGATCTTAATTCAGAATACTGAATTTAATTTTTCATTTATTTTTTCCTTGTATTATTTCTTTTGGACCCTTGACTCAACTATTCATTTTCCATGCCATATCAATATAGAAATGGATATATATATACACAGAAATGTAATAATATGTATAAACAGAAAAGCTCTTTTCTCCCTCAAAACTAAATTTTCTTAGAACTTCCCATTCAGCTCAAGAATAAAAAACATAATCTTGTTGCCTCTAGGAAACATATTGGCCATGTCAGGGATCATTTTGGTTTGGGTATTACAAATTGGACCCTTGTCCTGTTCAAAGCTTATTCTTTGAAATCTCTCTTTCTCCTTCTCACCAGGAAGGAGGTAACAAATGTTGACAAATGTTGTCTCTATTCTGTGATATGATCCTGTCCCTTATCTGCTTCTGAGCATGAGTGAGATATGGAGGCAGGACTTCTCCCCCAATCCTTATCTCTCACAAATATCCTAAACTTTATACCTCTGGTGGCTACTCGGGCCCATGGCTAACCTTCCTTAGGACTCGGTATGTAAGCAAAGTCCCCTAGATGGGCAGGCTTGGTTTCCTCACTCTGAGCTGGCCCTCATCAACTGCAGAAACACTAAGTATTTCTGCAGATGTTGTTGGTGTCGAGCTGCTGAGACTCAAGACTTGTTTCTGTGTTCAGAAGCCATCCCTTAACTTCTTGGCAGCCTTTCACACCCCAATTACCTAGGGAGAAATCAGGGAAAGCAAGACATTTTTTTATTTTCTTTAATTCTTCTTCAAATTCTACACTCATTTATTCCAATAGTCCATTTTGCTATCTAGTCTCTCAATACGAGATTGGGAGCTTTGGGGAAAGAGGATTTAGAACCACTGGTGGCTTGTACATCTATTCAAATACTTGTGTTTTCTATGTTGCTAGATCTCTAATGAATCTTTATTATCCTCGGTATATATGTGAAGTGTATGAGTGGGTAAGGTGGAGGTGGAGGGAACCATGAGGGCTTTGAAGCAAAAATGTTTGTCCTTTTCATTCCATATCTCAAGTTATTTCTGAAAGTAAACATTTTGCATCTCACTTCTTTACAAAAATATTCTACTGTGGTAATAAATATGCTCTGGTGGCACACCTGAAAGCAAAACATGTCATAGATATTTCAATTCTAGACCACCTATAATTACTAGAGCAAGGTGCACTGTGTTCAGTATTCTTTTAGATGACTATTTATTGTACTATTCCCCCAAAAAAGGTGGTTTCCATAGCAACCTTCTCTGCAGATAGTTTCAAAATAGCCTTTTACAGCTTCAGAATCATGAATATATTGTATCCACTTGGAAAAAAAAGGAGGAAAAATAGGCTCTACAATTAATTTATATTCAATATCAGGAAGAACGATTTCTTCCCAAGGTATCTTTCACATACAAAAAATATCATTAACAGTAAAGCTCTAGTTTGTAAGAGAGAAAGACAGGGGAGAGATTCTTCCCACTTCTCTCAGCTGCTCTCTGATGAGGAATTGGAATTTTGTTCTCTATTTTCTTAAAAAGCACACTGTTTATGATTGAAGTGTGTGTCAAAAAAGATTGTGATTCCTTAAGTAAATATTACCAGCATATGCTCATATGTGGGCATGTCTGGAAGTTATACACTGTATTTATTCTCCTTTTGTTTAGTGAGCATTTATTAAGCATCTTCTAATAGCAAGCACTGCGTAGATGCTGCAGGTAAACTGATAAACATGATGCCATCACTTCCCTCGAATTACAAAAACCTGGAGGTGGAGTAGACAGTATATAGAAAGGTAAGAGGCGATAGTGAGTGCTGACAAGACAGAATCATGATAGGATGAGAGAGGAGGAAGATCACTCGATCTGAGTATGTAGCGAAGGCTTCTTGAAAGGAACAATACTATACAGAGTATTTAAGGATGAATAAGACTATTTTATCAATTAGGAAGAGGGTGGGCAAGATGTTTCAGGTTGAGGGAATAGTATGAGACAAGATATGCTACTATATACAGGAAGCTAAATGCAAAATGGTGCACTATTACTCTTATATGATGTGTCAGCAAATTAGCAGATGGGGCAAAAGTAAGGTTTTGAAAAGACAAAGACAAGCAAATATTAATGTGTAATAATTGAATACACATAAGCCTCTATATAGGCTTTTTGAATTACTGCTAGTAACCCATATTTGGTTACATAGTTTAAGGAAATGTAAAGGGAGATTCTTTTAGGTTCAGTAACTCTATTTATGACTCCATTATAGTGACAGAAAAAAGAATGATAGTTCAACTCTTCACATATAACATCATAAGAAACTAGACATACTACTCTAGCACCCAGGGCACCCATAGCCTTCCAAAGTGAACTTTTGCTATCTTTTCCCTCCACTAGTGCATGCTACATTTTGAGTGAGACTATAGGCTGTTCCCTTCAGAAATAAAAAGAAGCTTCAATGTTTATGCTGAAAAGTTATGTATGTGTTTACATTCCTTGGCATTATATCACAACAAAAAGGTAAAAATAAAAATTATAAGGAGTTCCCACTGTGGCTCAGAGGGTTAAGAACCTGACACAGTGTCCATGAGGATGTGGATTTGATTCCTGGCCTTCCTCAGTGGTTTAAGAACCTGGCAATACCACAAGTTGTGGCATAGGTCACAGATGCAGCTCAGATTCAACCCTTAGCCTGGGAACTCACCTGCCATAAAAAGAGATTTTAAAGAAGTACAAAATAAATAAATAAATAAGAACTTACCCTACAGCTGTAACCAGGGCTATGACCTGAGTAACAATTGCCCATCATCACTAAGACAGTCACTGCCCAGGCCAATAGAGTTAAGCACCGAATTCTTCACTAGGGCATGCTCTGTGATGACTCAAGACTCTACCAATTTCTTCCATTTGAACTAGTGTGTAAAACTTTTTTCTTTTACAAATATTTATTTGGCTCTTATTGAGTGGATTTGGGAATATTCCTTGCCAGCTTTAAGGTTTACTAGCTTAATTTGAGAACAGAAAAACTGAAATAGGCAATGTATAAGTTAATGGAAAAAAAACGGAACATCTTGGGTTATTATCCTCAGTGATTCAGATGTCTTTCCAGTGCATTTCATTTCTTGAGGCCATTCTCATTGTGTGCCTTAATTCATCCTTTCTTAGAAAACTATTTTGGCCTTTCTGTTACCTCCATGACAAATGTGTTTCTTATTACTTTAGGATGTCAAGACTCATCAGTTGTTTCTCTTTTCCTTTGACTTCTTAATTAGTTCATTGAATCGTTGAACCATCTCCTCAGAGCTCAAAATTCCTGCTTTTCCAATTCACTGTTCTTTGCCAATTACTTACTATGACCTTTATTAGAATGTCAGTCTTTGGGTGCCTCAAGAAATCTAATATTGCTCATTACAAGAAACACAACTGTTTTCACTAAATTTCACCCTCAGCAACTACAGTTGAAATATTTTATTAGTTAGGAAACAGAGAATAGTGAGCAAGGTAGAAGAAAAATACTCAAGATCAATAACTAAATGTTATCTCTTTGGAAAGCCTCTGTGTCAAATAATATCTCTGGCTATTCTGAAAAACAGTTTATACATACATAAAATATGTCAACAAATATGTTGGTATTTTGCATGCCATATATAAGTAATCCTCAAACTATTGCTGGTGATATTAAGTGGACTCCAAGTTTTTCATTTTGCTTTGTTTGATTATTTTTGAAATGAGTAAGGAGACTGCAATTCGGAGAGATTGAATAACTTGCCCTCTCTTGTATATTTAATATGTGACCAAGAAAAGATTCAAGTAAAGATAATTCAGTCTCATACACTTAAATTCACACTTCTTGCTATTTTTCACAGCTTCATTGACATAGTGAAGAAATTTTGCACAAAAAAATTGTGGTGGGTTTCTTTTTCTCCTTATAAGATTTTGCTTTAATGAGTGCCCATATTTTTACTATAAGATTTCAGACAAACAGCATTTTTCATGGAAGATTTATGCCTTAGGCTCTGAAATGATCTGAGGCCACACTATTCTCCTTCAGGGTTTGGTTCAAGAGCCATTCCCATGATGACACACTTTGATGTACATTAAATTTATTCCGTTTTTAGTGCTGTTTTCTGATTTCTTTTAACATTGCCACCAGTTCCATTTTAATTAATTGTGTTTGGAAGTATTCTCAGGGACTCTTGAAAAGCATGCCTCCTCAGAACTAAGTCACATTATTTTCTAGGTCATCAATTATAAGGAATCAGAAGATGTGTTTTCTGATCCCTGGACTGTCACTAATTAGCTGTTTGATCCCAACCTTGGGGGAAAAAGTCATTTAACCTCTCTGAAACTTTCTGGCTTCATTTGTAATGTAGTGACTGGACATAAAAATATCTAATTCCTTTCCAACCCAAGTACTGTATAAATCTATGATATTTTCCTTATACCCAGCCTCCTCTGCATGGTGCCACATAATGTTGGTCCAAGCCCCTAACCAGGATTCTAAAGATTTCCCACTAGAGAGCTCAGTCTTCTTAGGTCAACAGGAGAGAATCTTGGCAGGCTTTATATTCCCCCTTCTCTCAGAGTTGTTCCTGTTTAAAAAGAGGGAACACAGCCAGCAGTATTTATACTGACTCATCCTAACCCCAGGAGACTGGCTCGTACTGGAGTGGTCAAATAACTAAGGTTGGACAAATTAGATTTCCTTGACAAAAAGGTTTTGGGGTTGAGATTCAGAGAACAGTTAGCTCGTATAAGCATTTCGGATGTTCAGGATAATATTACTCCCTCTTTTATTTATTCTTGAAGATAAGCCACACTTGTCTTCTTGCTGTTTCTTAAATATGCCAAGTATCCTGCACCTCAGAGCCTTTGCTTGCGGAAATACCTCTGCCACTAAGGCCTTGTTCAAATATATATGCAATTTACTCCTTTTTCAGAGAGATGTTCCCTCACCATCTTATGTAAACTATCACTTCTCACTCCATAAAATCTCATCCTGTTTCCACATGCTGTCTTTTCTTCCAAGAAATCATAGGCATATTCTTAAGTATCTGACTCTCATCTTTATAATTTAAGTTTCATAAAGGGGGATAGCGCCATCCCTTGTGGTCTGCTTCCATCTAGCCTTCATCTTAGTAAATAAAAATCCTATTAAAATCTCCTTAATACCCATCCAGTCTCTACTAAAATCATGAATGATATTTCTGGCACTTCAGTTCTTTCTATCATGGAATTTCTTTGAATATTTCTTGTTGACTAATAGAAGAAAATACATTAGAATGTCTCGCTGAATCCAGGATATCTGGCAAGTACATGTATAGAGAAGAAAAAGTAACACTGATTAAAAACTACCAGATTAAGCTCTTTCAGAATCTATTGCCACACATATTTCTCAAATTTTGGTTCATCTAAATTAATGACTTCATGCAATTCTTAGTGTGTAAAATTTTGGCTTCAAATCTGAAAGAAATGTCTTGCCTTTGAAACTGCTCACCTCACTATAGTGGTTTCCCACAAAATGAAAAGAGTTAGAATCTGTGAGCAAAACAAGGTGGGGAAAACAACGATCCATCTACCAGCTAAAGCAATGCACAGATTTATTACCTTTGACAGCTTGTACAGTAGCTGAACCATTCATTGTTAGACTGTCCACATTGCTAGGTAATGAGAGATAGATCTTTTTCTCTCTTTTCACTTTGAAGGACAGTACTATATGCAGGAGGTTGTGAGAACTGTACTTTAAATGACTCATAAATCATGAGTGTTTTGACTGGCCTAATACACATTCAGTACAATGATAATTTCTATCTCTTTCTGTTTCTTTTTCTTTCTCTAAAATTGGAGACATAAAGTTAAGTAACTGACCAAAATCAAAAGTCATAAAAATATCTAGCAAGTTTGCCAGTCATACATTGAGAGGGAAAGGATACTCAGAACCTCAAGAATCTTCTATCATATTGTTGGGAAAGGGGGAATGCAGTTGGATGTATAATTACTATAATTACTCAATACACAGTCTCTTATCTATTTGTAGAGTTTATAATAAAAAGTGCTTATTTTTTTGGACTATCTAGGTGGGTAAAGTACAAGTGGTATTAAAAAATTAAAATAAACCACCAAAATTACTTTAGAAGTTATTCTACTATATGTGTTATCAATTTGATTGTTGACTGTATACTAAGAACTCTGTCCCAAGTAAATGTCATTTAGAATTTGCTCAAACACTCAGCTGATAAAAACTAAACAATGAGGAAAATAATAGAAAAGCTGGTATTGACTTCAACATTTCTTGTGGCTAATAGGCCTTTTCTCACCAGTGAAACAACTATAAAATTTAGATTATAGCACACAAAATTCCTAAAAATATAGATAATTGTCAAATGTTTTGAAAAATTGTGGAAATAGTACAACAGAAGTGTGACACCCACAAGCAATTGTGTCAGATGTAATCTGAGTTTAAGTCCCAGCTTAGCCAATGACTTTCTTTGTGAATTTAGACTAATCATTTAACTTCCTGAATGCATAGTTTTATCAACTGTGGAAGGCAGAGGGTCACCATGTGTACCTATTTCCTGGGATTTCTATGAAGATTAAATGAGAATGTGCACATAAAATACACATCATACTGCCTAAGCAGTCCAAGTACAAGAACCAGTTTTTTTCTATTATTACTATTTTTGTTATTATTTTGGTAACATGCAGGGCACTGAAGATTTCTATATGATAGTTTGAGGGAATCATTGATTTTTCTAGATGATAGATTGAAGGAGAGTAGCTAGTGAGGGAAATGAAGACAATTATTCTATGGAACTTTTTATCAAAAATGACTTCAGAAGATAGTAGAAAGGATTATCACTGGCTGTTATGAGTTTTGAAGAGCTTTTGTTATTATTTTGTTGTTGTTTGCTTTTTGATTTTTCATTTCTTAAAAGACAGATGAATTTAAATGAAGGAGAGGTTAGAGAGACTGTGGAAAATCAATAAGCCAATGGGAAACAGAACAACTTCATTGTGTGTACTGCAGAAGGCAATTTTACACAAGTTAAATGGTTAACCTTAGAAATGAGCAAAGGCAGCTTTGTTATAATAAGAAAGAGGAAAGAAAGTATGGGTGCTGATGTGGTAAGTTCATAAGTTTAAAAACAAATATGACTTCATTTTCTCTGTGAAGTAGTAGTAGTTGTTTGCATAGACTCAAAATAGTAATTACTAGACTGAAATGAATACATATTTCTAATTAACTGTAGACATACTAGTAAAATGATTTTTAGAAAAGTAGTAATCCATATCCTTTAGTGGTGTATCAATGAGTCTGTCTACTCCCCTACACCACAACCAGATAGCATTCAGCAATTATCAACTGATTCCATAAGAATTATTTTTGTGCCAAATAATGTTTTAGGCAGTGGTGAAGGATATGGATGCATGTTCTGCTCTTGAGGGGTATAACTACGGTGGTCGTATTGGTGGTGCATATAAGTCTATTCAAGCTGAAGTTAAAATGCCTAGAAGGAAATATATGATCAGAATGAGGTGAATTGACCAATGAAGATTATTTTTCTGCAATATAGAAGTAATTTAATTAATGTAAGCATCTTCTTGCACTACTGGCACCACAAATCCTTTCTCAGAAAGAATTAGAGACATAAAGCTAAGTAACTGAGCCAAATGGAGAATTAAATTTAAAAAGAAATAAGTAAAAAAAATACTATGGATACAACTGAAAAGTCTAATTGAAAGGAAGGAAATTACAACACATAAAAAGGTAACTGAGGAAAGAATCAATTTCAAATTACAGACAGGATTTTTAAACTTAAAGCACTTTACCATAAAATGTCCTTGATGAACAAGCATTTGTATACATCCTTCTTACAAATGCAATTTTCTTCATTATTATCACTTATTTTATTTTATTTATTTGAAATCCAAAGTTTTAAAATGCCTGTCATAACAAAAGCTTGTCTTGCTATTCCCATGTTTTTCCCCCTGAACCAAAAAGAAAATAAAAGGTGGATCTGGGAAAAGAAGAAAATACTTTTTTTCTTGAGTCCAGATTCTTATGAAATAATAACGCAAAGTGTATTTTTTTAGCAGGATTCGTTTTGTAAGAATGCTGTTTCATGGCTCTTAAAAAGAAAGAAATACAAGTAGCAAATAAAAGGCTTTGGAGTATAGAATATCAATTTTTTTCCTTCTATTTCTTTTTGCAAATTTTGTCATTTCCAACATGTAATATCTCTGTTTGCTGAAACCTCACAAGCCAGAAACCAAATCATTCTAAATTTATTAAACAAAAATAATAATGGAAGTAATAATAATGGAATCAATCAATAAATACATCATTTAGAAATCTATTCTCTAAGTAGCTTGTTTCTTAGGGAATATTCAAGATATTTAAATTCATATGTACTAATATTGAAAAACTCATGCAATTTAGCTTATACTAATTTTAAAATATATATTTAATTTAATCTAACGAAGATAGCACACATAAGTTTGTAGATTACTTTTGACTAATATTGCAAATAATTAGTATGCAATTTATTGCTAGTTGATGTGTAAGTTGATATGATTATACATAGAAAGAATTTTACAAATCTGATTTGTTCCTTCAACATTTTTGGGCTCTTTAAAAATTCTGCCTGAAGCAGTGTGATGATATATAATTTTTCCTGAGTTTTTGAGTAAAATCTTCAGGCAGTCATTCTGAAGAGAAAAATGTTTTTATGATTTTTGGCATACTGTCATTATTATCTCTATTCATGTAAGTTGTAAATAAGCATGTATTTCCTCAAATATGTATTTTCTAAAAGATATGTTATGAATGGATGTGGCACTGACAAGAAATTATTACCTTGGTAAGAAGCAGCAGGCTACATGGATAAAGGCATGAGTTGTCTGCACAGTAATTCTTAACTGGCTACTCTTAACTGTTAGGGCAGTTTGGCACGGAGATTTCTTTCCTGCAGTTGCCACGCAGCTTGTCTACAACAGGCAGTGTGAGGACTCAGACATTTAAGCTTCTAATCTTTGCCTCCACTTTCACTGGGAAGTAATCATAGTGAGTACAGAGCAAAATCTAAGGAAGAAAACCCTCAGAAGTTAACACTGCAGCATCTGCCTCCAAAGATCTCTCATCTCTGAAGGACAATCTCTACAACACAGAAGAACCAGACTCCAGTAGTAGGTAGACAAATGGTAGGTAAGACAGAAAATATTTTAGGAAAGTGAGTAGAAAAGGTACTCAATGAAAGAAAATAAAAGAATGACCCAGAATTGTAAACAAAGGACATGAAAGTGGGAAGTATTTAACAAGATAGACAAAGAACTTGGTGAAGGACAAGAGAAATGAAAGCCTGAACTATAATGAAAATGCCAATTAGAAATAAGAATAGGTGGCAGTTATGTGAAATACAATGAAAATCATGTACTAACATAAGAATGGATGACAATTATTCACTGGTGTTTCATTATTTTGATTATCTCTTTTGTTTTTCAATTGTTATCAATTAGATACAGATAAGGAAAATGATTTTCAGTGTTACACACTTTTGTTTTTATCCTACTAAACTGATTGTTAATTTATTTTCTTTAATTTTGAAAATAACAATTGCTAGAACTTGATGATAACTTACAGAATAGGCATTGTTTATATGCTTTATATGTAATAGCTCAAATTTTAATGTATGTATTCATCACAGCCATCCCATGAAGCAGACGCCACTATTATTCATATCTTACAGATGAGGAAACTAAGGTCTAAGTTAATGAAGTTTTCCCAAACTGATACAACCTTATGCTTTTTTTTTTTTTTTTTTTTTTTTTTTTTTTGCGGCACCCTCAGCATGAGCAAGTTCCCCGGGCCAGGGCCAGGGATGACACTTGAGACACTGCAGTGACATCAGATCTTAACCCACTGAGCCACACAGAGACTCCAGAACTGATACAACTTGTAACCAGCTGTGCCAGAGTTTTCCCTGGCAATCTAGCTTGAGAGATGATGTTCCTAACACATTTTTCATAATAACCCTAAAATAACAGGCTTTCTTTAAGGAAACAATAATTAGTACACACCTATAATTTTCTTGTCACTATATCATTTTTAAAATAGTTAACCAATTTTTCACCACACTTAAAATTACCAACTGTCTCTTCAAATATATATTTTTATGCTTTGAATATCACATGGCTAAAATCAGAGGAAAACATGTAAGTACCTTTTACTAAGGTGAATATCCAAAGCCTAAAGATTAAGCAATGTTAAATAGTGAAATGACTCGTGTCGGAATAAATGGATTTTAAATGGACATTTTAGATTATTTTCTTATGAAAGTCCATTGATAACAATAATTCCCATTGGTGATATACTAGATCCTTTTAAAACATTTATAAAGAATTCTAAATTAAATGTCACCCACATCAATAAATGCTGGATTTTTCCCTTAATTTTCATTAATTTTGACTAGATTCTAAAGAGGAAAGATGCAAAGTTTGTTTGTTTTAGGTAACTATTATCTAAAAAAATATATGTCATAGCAAGATCTTTCAAAAAATTCTCAGCCTGTGTGGTGTGTTCAAAATATTTTGTTTTCATTAACAAGAGGAAGTTTGATTTACTATCACTTGGGGTAATTTATAAAAATCCATCTTTATTATTTCATAACTTTTTATTTTAATGTAATTTTAAACATACAGAAAATTTTTCAAAATAGTACAAGGAATTCCATATGCCCTTTATCCAGTGTCAACAATTATTTAAATTTTGCCTCATTTACACATGTACATTCACACACACATATGCATGTATTGTATAGGTGTACATACTGTACATATGTATAAAATTATCTTTTTGAACTTTTTGAGAGAAAGATGGAAATATATCCCTTTACCTCTAATTTTTTCAATGTATATTTTCTAAATAACAGGATGTTCTGTTACCTAATTACTCTGTAGTTATCAAAATCAATTTAACAATAATATAGGGGGAGTTACCATCATGGCTCAGTGGTTAATGAATCTGACTAGGAACCATGAGGTTGTGGGTTCGATCCCTGGCCTTGCTCAGTGGGTTAAGGATCCAGCGTTGCGGTGAGCTGTGGTGTAGGTTGCAGACACGGCTCGGATCCCATGTTGCTGTGGCTGTGGTGTAGGCCGGTGGCTACAGCTCCCATTAGACCCCTAGCCTGGGAATCTCCATATGCCGCGGGCGCAGCCCTAGAAAAGGCAAAAAGACAAAAAAAAAAAACCCAAAAAAACCCAAAACCAAATAAACAAAACAATAATATAGCACTACTATCTAATCCAAAGTCTACATGCAAATTCCATCAAGTTTTGCAGCTCAATATCCAATCTGGAATCCCACTTTTCATTGAGTTATCATAATTCTTTTGTCTCTTTTAATAAGAAACAATCTCTCAGCCTTTCTTTGTATTTCTTAAAAATGACTTTTTTAAGGGAATACATCTGCTATTTTACAAAACAATATTAGGTTATTCTGCTGTTTCTTCACAACTAGAATTATCATATATTTTTTGGCAAGAATTTCACTGAAGGGATACTGTGTCTCTGAATCTTCTCAGGAGGGGCTTGATGTAGGATTGTCCCCCTATAGATGATGTTAGCTTAGATAATTCAGATACTCAAAGTATCCTCCAGGCTTCACCATTGTAAAGCTCCTGTATTTTTTGTTCGTTTGTTTCCAGTAATGAGTATTTTTTTAGGAGATACTTTGGGACTATGCATTTATCCTGTTCCTTATCAAAGTGTTCTTACTAGCTATAGCATATTTTTTAGTCTGTCAATTCTGTTTATTGTGTGTTCTAAAGAAGAACTTCTATTTCTTTATTACTATCTGTATTAAAATGGATAATTTTTTCAATGAGTTTGAATCCATTATCATTATTTGTTAATGCTCATATTGTCCTAGATATGACCAGTACCTACCCCTTTAATTGGCTTTTGTGTCCACTTCACTTATCTCCATGATTCTTTAAGCATTTCCTAACATCCTAGCACAATAAAATACTCCAGGCTCATCGTGTAATTTCTCTGCCTCAGCCCTGTAATTACTCATGAGCCCTGTTTACTTTTATTTTTTGTGAATGGTTTTTAGAGGTGTGTTTACTGCAACTAGTATGTCCTTGTTCCTAAGTACTATCAATGGAAAGAGGTGAAATATATATGTGAAATCTATCTACTTGTCTGTTTATAGAAAGAGTAATCCTCTTTATTTATAGCAGTTATAGTCTATAAAGTGGCCACAAACACTGAATTAGTGAATACTGAGTCATTGTTCTTAGGAGAAATAGAAGGTTAGGTTCCTACAAGCCCTTGGTTATAGCACTTCCATCCACTCTTCAATATGTAATCTTGTTAATATGTGCTTCTGTTTTAAGGTAGCTTCTTTATATTATATATATATATATATATATATATTTCTTACAAATAATTAATTTTATCTGATATTTGTTTATAGTAAAACACTAGCCATGAAGAGTTTATTAACATTTTCCTAACCCTGGATAATGGTTTATTTGCTTTTGGGTCTCACAATAATGCCTTGCGCTATGCTTTCTTTATCAGTCATCTCATGTATCCAAGGTTTAAGTGTTCTATCTTTTACATAACTTCACCACATGCTATGTATTTTACTTCAGCACTTTCCAGAGCTCCTTCATGAACAGATGGGCAAATTTCCTTTCCTTTTTCTGAATGTACCCTATAGTTGACATTGAACCCACAACCAACAGCACTATAGCCTGTGTCTGAACAAAGTTTATTTAACATATGTGTTTTCTCCATAAGACACATCACAGCTTTCCTGTATTTAGATACACTAGACAGCACTGTAGCAGTATACATGGGGAGCAATTCTAAGCAGCAAAATCACCAACAAAGAACATACAAATGTGAAAAATATAAAAATATTGCACTAAATACTCCATGCAAAGGACATGTGTTTATATCATGAAAGCTGAAACAAGAAGGTAGAGTTCCCTTTTCCATCCTCATGTGGGAACAAGTGACCTAGGCAATTCCAGTTTTTCACCACCTGCACATGTCTGCAAATGACTATAAAAGCATTGTGACTATTGATTTTAGGTTGAAAAAAATACATAAGGCCTTAGACAAAACATGAACATAATTCTCTTCCTGCTATATTTTGGTCAAGTGAACAATATCCTTCCCCGAATGAACCAACTAAAATCCCTGGATGTCATCCTCATTGCTCTTTTCCCCTTTATTATTCATCATATCTTTAAGTTCAGCCTCTTAGAAATATTCATCAATACGACTGATATCTACTTCATGTCAACATCCTTCTTCCCCTGAATGGAAACAAGTGCTTGCTAACTGGGGTCTTTCTACCTTCAACTAATTATTTTTCTTCTATTTGCTACTGGAATTGTTTTTTAAAAATTCAAATCTATTATACCACTCCTCCATATAAATTTTCCCAATGTTTCTTCATTGCATACAGTATGAAATATACCCTCCCTAACATACCCTTCAACTTAATTCTCACTATCTGTCTTCCTCATTATCACATACATCAACCTCCAGCCCCTGCCTTCTAGGTTATGTTGAATCATCACACATAGTCACATGAGATCCACGGCATATATTTATTGGCTAAAACAAACATAACTTGTGACAAAATCAAATATGCAAACATTGTACAATAAAGTTTGAATTTGGCAGATCTGATTTTTATCTAAGTCCTTTCTTTTTACTCACTCTCTGATCTTGGACCTCAATTTTCCTCATCTGTGAATTGGGATAATGTCTACAGTATTGCTGTGAGAATTATTTTTATATGAAGTATTCAATTAATCTTACTTTTTTCCTTTTAAAACAAAAAAATAAACAAACCAGGACACAGTTGGTTGTTGTGTGACCATAAGTTTGTAGGAGGAGTAAAGTGTACATCATGATGGAGGGGCAGAGGGAGGATGGAGGGGCTGAGGTGCATTTAGTGTTAAAGGTAGCTCAAAGAATGGTGAAATCAAGCCCCAGGCACTGCAGCTGGGATGACACTTCTCAGAGGGAGCCCTATCTCACGGGATCTCCAAAGTTCTCCTGTTGCCATCAGGGTAGGGTCTGAGAAATACCTGGTGTTCTGGTTACAAAGGCCTGTTTTCCCTGGCTGGCCCCTAAGGAGTCTGCCTCACAATTTCTCATCAATCTCAGTGCTCCTGGGCTCTTTGACCCTCCCCCACCCAACCAGAGTCACTCTTGTTGGTTCCCAGCTCTAGAAGCCTGGCCAGGTTCAGGGCACTGTGCTTTGTCCCAAATGCCTACAGTCCTTTAATAGCTTTAAGTTGCATAGAGCATAGTTTAAGTTGATTTAAAAGATATGCCTTTCAAGATCAGAAATTTAACTGTTTCCTAAGTCTTTTTATTGCCATTTTCCCCTTTATAATTTATTGTTCTTCAGTACCAAATAAATGGTAGTATCCAGAAGACATGCCATATACTTTGAGGGCTCTGACTTCATGATAATGATTCTTCTTGAATTTTCTTTCTATCCTTTGTTAATAGGAATCATCTCTCCATTCCTTCTAAAACTCAACTCATTCCCTATCGCCTTCGTCCCCCAAATATTTAGATACCTTCTTTTCATTCCTTTCATCCCTATGGCTAGCTGTACTGTTGCATTTTTTACATTCTGTTAATTACATTTTCAAATGTCTGTTTTCTTCTGAGCAATAACGTCCTGAATTTTAGGTTTTTTTTTAAATCATTATCTGCATGTAGTACTTAGACTCTCAGAAAAATTTGTTGAAATACTTTGTTCATATCCTGAGTTTGCATTTATCTTCTTAGTTTTACATTTTGTATGTTTTTGCATCTTGCATGTGAATTTATTGACTTTCAGGTTTTGAGTTTCTAATGACTACTTTTTTAAAAATCTCAATGATGAAGAATACACATTGTTTGAAGATCAGTAATTATATTAGAATCACATACTCATAATTACCCAGCATTACGGACCTGCCTAATCTTTACAAAAGAGTCTGGGGAAACTTTCTCTTTGATGAAGTAAGTACAAGGCTATAGTTCTTATTGGCATTACCAGGATTTTGAAAGAAGAACTTCTTGGCCCTTATTACGTTATCTTCCAAGGCTTCTGACAAGTGAACTGAAACCTGGGAAACAGGGAAATTAATCTCTGCTTCAGAGACCCTCAGAGTTAATCTTAGCCCCCAAATCCTACACTAGGTACCACTTTTGTATCAATTACATTGACTCTCAGTTCCAAGGAGAGTAGATGTATGGTTAAGATAAAATAGGAAGTTACAATAAAATAATAGCTCTCTCTCTATGTAGAGGTTTTTTAATCTAGTTTTTAAAACTCATATGATTACTAAGTTATGGAAGTATAAATTAGTTTCATAAATACAAATGAATTCTAATGTATGAATATGTCTTTCTGTAAAATCAATACTATCAGAAAAAGCTATCATCATTGACAATAGTATACAAAATAAGAGAAGGTTGTTTATCTTTTCCCTGAGCAAGGAATTTATATGAATTTTTATAAGACCCTGTAATTACTCAGGATGAATGAATAAAAATAGTGAGGTGCTCTTGAAAATGTCAATAGTCATTTGACATTGAATCTGAAAATTCTACAGTACTGCTAGTGCCTCAGTTCTGACAGTAAAAAAATATCAATTTATGAAAAGTTCAAAAATCTGCTTTTTACAGTGGTTATAATTACATATTTACCTGTTAAGACTATCAGATTCCCTGAGGAACAGTTCCAGTGTTGCAGGTTATAGACAGGGTGAAGATGGTGTTAAAGAATTGAAAAACCAAACAGAACATGTTTCTAAGCATTCAAATGTTCCTGACAAAAAATAATACATTACACTGGATAATTCTGAGTCTGGAACCACTGGTTTTGGTATCATGTCAGAATTCATTTTTATCTCCTTGAGTCTATGCGTAGGTTTTTCAAAATACAACATATGTTCAGACCCAGGTAACTATAAGGTATAACTAAAATAAAATCAACTAAGGGTCAGGAGAAATACTAGAATTTCAGATTTTTTTTTATTTTTCAAAAAATATTCTTAGGAAACATGTTCTGGAATGCTTTGCACTGTATGTTGTTATGGCATAAAGAGCGGGCTGTAGTAGAACTGTATCGTAGGAAAGGTTTTTTGTTTTGTTTTCTTTCTAACTCGCCTTATTTTATACCAAACATTTTTACACAATTTTCCAGTCTGGCACCCTCATCCCTTCCAGAGCACATGCCCCAAAGCAGGTGTTTTAATTTTAAAGTGTGGTATTCTAACTGTTGCATCCTATAAATCATTTCCTCTTTACAGATACAAAACTATCCTTAGAGAGGCATCAATAACCAAACAGGGATTCTAACATTTCTGCATGTATCTCATAATATCCTTTTCTGTTTCACTAGATTACTTCTTCAAAGTTAGGATAACAACCTTTCAAAGAGACAAAATCAGTCATTTTATTGAGGATTACAAATGGTGACTTTCTAATTGTATAATTCTTTCTAAATTTAATTGCCATTCTTCTGTTAAAAAGATCTTACTGAGGGGAGGCGTGATAGGGATACGGTATTAAGAGGTACAAACTTCAACATGTAAAATAAATAAGCTGCAAGTACACATTGTACAGCACAAGGAATATAGCCAATATTTTGTGATAATTATAAATGGGGCATAATCTATACAAATTTTGAATCACTATATTGTACACCTGAAACTAATAATATTATATATCAACTATACCTTAATTAAAAATTTGATCAACTAGGATTATAAATTTTCTACTAGAAAACAGTTTAAGCCCTTCCTTTTAACTAAAATTTTGAGTGTAAGTAGTTGGTATAATGATTACTTAAAATTGTGAAATAGGTTTTTTTTTTTTTGCTTTTGCTATTTTGAGTTTAATATAGATTAAAGGATTTATACATATGAAATTATAATCATCTTTTTTTTTTTACGTGCTACTCAACTAACATTTTATCTGTTGGGCCAACTTTAAAATAGGCTACTTTGTCTTTTTGATACAACTCCATTCATTTCCTTATTTTCTGATACAAGAGGATATTTCAGACTCACATTATAACGTTCCTACTCTAGACATATATGTATACAATGTGTATATTTATATATTATTTTTCATATCTCATTTTCAAAATTACTGTGATGAAATTTGTACAGTTTTTTTTCACTGAAATAGTGATCATTCACAATGATTTATTGCTTTTATCTTAAATATAAATTCTAAGTTCTCTTTTAAATATCTTTACAAGAAAAGGATACTGACATTTTAGGAGTTCAGAGTAAATGATCCTCATATAATTTATTAGCTCTAGTATGTTAATTTTTTATTAAGCATCTTTAACACAAAAGCTATAATAGATCACTGAGAAAGCCAGATTTTATATGTTAGTGACTAGTTAGCCTTCTTTCTAAAACTGTACAATGTGGTTTGCATTAATTCCTTCACTACCCTTTTCCTACTCAATTTGAAGTGTGAATCATTAGGAGAAAAGATTTTCCTACATCTTTGCAAATTCCCCATAGTTCAGTCTTTGGTGAGGCTAATAATAAGTATACTCAGTGTGAATTTTGATAGGAAAGGCAGTTGGTAACCTTTGCCCTTTTTGAATGTCAGACAGGCTTCAAATAAAAATCCCACTGGGTTCTTGTTTACAGCAATCTTATCCTCTGTTTTTTGTTACAACACCAAAGTAAAACATAGAATTTTAAATGAATAAACCCATAGATATACAAGAAAATTGTGAAATCATATTTTTTCTTATAAAAGAAGAAAAATATTAATGAGAAAATAAACTCTGTCCATTTTTCCAGACAGCTCTTCCTATTTACTGTTACTTTGGATAGAGTTGAAAAGTTATTTCAAGGTCTCATGTCCCTTCTCTGTAAAGTGGGCATATTAACCATATCTAATTTGTGAGTGTTTTAAGGATTTAGTGGGGTGATTTAAGCCAAGATTTTGGCACAACGACTAAAACAATCATTGTGACAAACACATGCATGCTGACTACAGATACATTGAGAAGTTAGGAGCAAAAAAAGATGATAGAGATGGGATGGGTGGCCTTTTCATTTGAAGGGGCTTAAATGATCCATAATTTTCAACAATCAAGTAACAAATGATGGAATCCATGGACTGGAGAGTGTGAGGGAAATGTTCATTGAGGACACATTCCAAATGAGCCCCATGTCTGTGCTAAAACCAGGCTGAAAATTTAAACTGCAGAGCATTTAGTGACATAGAAAAGTGGGAGTTTTTAACTTAATGTATTAGTGAGCTAATGTTTGCCTTTTATTTATGTCTACTATTTTAAATTCTCCATTCAATTCTATTCCAGTTTTAGTGCATGGTGGAATAAAAACACCTTACCTCATGAAAGAAAGTTGTGAAATGCACAGAAAAGATAAAATAACCTGAGTGCTCTTATCCTAAGACAAATATAAGAACCAATAGAGGAATTATGTTCAATGAAATCTAATTACCACTTGTAATTAATTTCTCACTTAGACTATATATTTCCTGCATTATATTAAATGGTGATGAGAAATAAGATCTCAATTATAAAGTAACTTAGAAAAGAAACTAAAGTTCTGTTTCTGTATCTCATTCTCACCAGACTTGATAGCTTTCTACCTTTATTGTTATTATTATTATTTCCCAATACATTATTTTTTTCTACTGTACAGCATGGAGATCCAGTTACACATATATGTATACATTATTTTTTCTCACATTATCATGCTCCATCATAAGTGACTAGATATAGTTCCCAGTGCTACACAGCAGGATCTCATTGCTATCCATTCCAAAGGCAATAGTCTGCATCTATTAACCTCAAGCTCACAATCCATCCCACTCCCTCCTCTTCCCCTTGGCAACCACAAGTCTATTCCTCAAGTTCATGATTTTCTTTTCTGTGGAAAGGTTTATATGATATCACTTTTATCTGGAATCTAATATATGGCACAAATGAAACTTTTCACAGCTTTCTAACTTTTGCTTACATTTTCGTAAGAGAAGAGTTCTGTTTCTAATGAACATATTTGTCATCAAATGTAATTTATAAAAATGAAAAAATAAATTACTTAACATTTAAGAAATAGCTGTATACTTTCTGTCTGTTACTTTGGAAAATATATGTTAAATACATGCATTCTAATGTATTTAAAACTAACTTTTCTCAACAAATGAAGCCCAAAGTTAGTAGAAAGAAGGAAATAGCAAATAAAAAAAAATTGAAGAGAGTAAAATAGGGACTAAAAGGCAATACATGATCTGTGAAACTAAGATTCAGTTCTCTAAAAAGAAATTCATCAGCTTTTGGCAAGATTCAAAAAAAAATTTCAAAGAAAAAAATCATAAATAAAAGAGCTGTTAAAAGTGATACCAAAGAAATACAAAAGATCATAAGAGACTAGTATGAACAATTATACAACAACAAATTGGACGACCTGGAAGAAATGGATAAGATCCTAGAGGCACATAACCTGAAACACGATGAAATAGAAAATCTGAACAGACTGATTACTCCTAAGGAAATTAAAATAGCAATAGAAAGCCTCCCAACAAACAAAAGTCCAGAATCAGATGGCTTTGCTGGTGAATTCTACCAAACATTCAAAGAAGAATTAATGTCCATCCTTCTCAAGCTCGTTGAAAAACTTTAAAAAATGGAAACTCTTTCATGTTCATTTTATGAGGCAAGCACTACCCTGACACAAAAAACAGACATGGACACAACAAGAGAAAAATAATTACAGGTCAGTATCCTTGAAGATCATGGGTTTAAAATCCTCAACAAAAAATTAGCAAACTAAATTCAATAATATGTTGAAAGAATTATACACCATGATCCAGTGGAATCTATTTCAGGTATGCAAGGATGGTTCAACCTTGGCAAATCAGTGTGGTACAACCAATTAATAAAATGAATAATGAAAATCATATGCTTATCTTAATAGATGCTTCCCAAAAAGCTTTTGGCAAAATTAACATCCTTTTATGATCAAACTCTCTAAAAGTTGGTAAAGAAGGAATCTTAATGTAATAGAGGCCATTATGATAAGCCCATAGCTAATATCATACTTAAAGATGAAAAGCTGGAAGCATTTTATCTAAAATCAGGAAAAGGCAGGAATGCCCTCTCTCACCACTTCTGTTCAACATGCTATTAGGTAAATAAAAGAAATAAAAGGCATCCAAACTAAAAAAGATGAAGTAAACTTTCACTATTTCCAGATATTATGATAGTGTATCTCTTAAAAACACTAAGAATGCCATTAAAAATCTTTTAGACCTAATAATTAAATTCAGTAAAGTTGCAAGACATAAAATCAATACACAAAATTCTGCAGCCTTTTTATAGGCCAATATTGAATTATGAGAAAGAGGAATAAAGCAATCTCATTTACAATTGCATAAAAAAGAATAAAATGCCTAGGAATAAATTTAACCACAGAGGTGAAAGACCTAAATATTAAAAACTTCAAGACATTAACGGAAAAATTGAAAAAAGCTTAACAATGGAAAGATATTCCATGCTCATGTATTGGAAGAATCAATATTGTTAAAATACTCACATTAACCAAAGTAATCTAAGTGTATCTACAAATACAATGCAATCCTTATCAAAATTACAATAGTACTTTTCAAAGAAATAGGATAAATAATTTTAAAATTTGTACAGAACTAGAACAAAACCTGAATAGCCAAAGTAATCTTGAGAAAGAAAAAACTTGAAAGCATCACACTTCCTGATTTCAAACTATATTACAAAGCTATCATAATTAAAAGTGTATGGTATAGGCATAAAGAAAGACACATAGATCAGTGGAACAGAATAAAGTGCCCAGAATTAAATCTACGAATATATGGTCAATTAATTTAGTACAAAGATCCAAGGATATACAGTGGAGGAAGGACAGTTTCTTCAATACATGGTGTTAGGAAAAATTGATATCCACATGGGAAAAAAAAAATGAAACTTGGCCACTATCTTACACCTTACAGGAGCATTGCCTCAAATTAAAGATTTGAATGTAACACCTGAAACCATAAAAATCCTGGAAGAAAACATAAACAGTAAGATTCTTGGCAATGGTTTTTTGAATCTGACACCAAAAACAAAAGCAAAAAAAAAAATCGAAAACAAAGAAAAGGGACCACATCATACTAAAAACACAGCAAAGGAAATCATCAAGTAAAAATACAACCTTCTGAATAGGATAAAATATTTGCAAATCATAAATCTGATGAGACTAATATTCAAAATATATAAAGAACTCATACAACTATGAAATCGAAAACAAAAACAAAGCTAAAACTATCTAGTTTAAAAATGGGTAGCAGTTCTGAATAGATGTCTTTCCAAAGAAGACATACAGATCAGCAAAACTATACTAAAATATGCTGATCATCACTAATCAACAAGGAAATGCAAATCAAACCCAGAATAAAGTAGTATCTCATAGCTGTAGAATAGCTGTTATCAAAGAGACAAGAAATAAGTGTTGGTGAGGATGTGGAGAAAAGGGAACCCTACTAATAGACCACTGATAGGAATTTAAATTCGTGAAGCCACAATGAAAAACAGTATTGGGAGTTCCTGCTATGGTGCAGTGGGTTAAGAATCCAACTGCAGTGGGTTAGTTCGCTATGGGGGTATTGGTTTGATCCCTGGCCTGGTGCAGTGGGTTAAAGAATCTGGTGGTGTTGTAGCTGTGGTTTAGGCTGCAGCTGAAGTTTTGATTCAGTCCTTGGCCCAGGAATATCCAAATGCTGTGGGTGCAGCCATTAAAAATAAAACAAAACAGTATGGTAAATTCCTCAAAAATTAAAAAAAAATATTACACACAATCCAGAAATTCCACTTCTGGGTATTTATCTGATCAAAACAAAAATACTAACTAGAAAATAAATATGCACTCCTGTGCTCACCGTAGCATAATTTAAAATAGCCAAGGTATGGAAAAAACTTAAGTGTTGTTTGATAAATGTATGGATAGAGAAGTTGTGGTGTATTATTCAGCCATAGAAAAAAAATGAAATCTTGCTATTCATAACAACATAGATGGGCCATGACGACATTATGCTAAGTTAAGTAAGTCAGAAAGAGGAAGATAAATAATTTATGATCTCTTCATCTGTCCTGTACATAGAATCTAAAAAAAAAAGCTCATTGATACAGAGGATAGGTTGGTGGTTGCCAAAGACAGGGCTTGAAGGGATGGGAGAAATGGAGTCAAAAGGTAAAAAAAATAAAGTAAATATGAAATAGTAAAATGTAGTTACCATTAGTCTTAAAATGATAGTACAATGAAGAATTCACTTTTATGATTCTTTTGTTGTTAATAACTAGGTTAATGCTTAACGAGATTTCTTAAGTGAAAATAACCAGTTAAGAGTTGGAAAATGTGTAAAACTTTGAATATAATGATTTATCTATTGTTTAAAAAATACTTTAAAATTTCCATTTCTTGCTCTTCTGATCAAAGAGCCTTCCCATATCAAATTTCTAACATTCTTAAGCTGTCAACAATGTCTTTTCAAGTTAACTTAAATCATTTACTTTCTAAATGGCTTATATCTGATTTTCTGTTTTAAAATTACTTAATTCGTAGTCACTTGTTTAATCACATCACTTCCATCAACTTAATTTTTATTATAAAACAAGATTTTAATCATTTGTAGACAGCTGTACCTAACTTTAAAATAGTACATATCATCATTGCAAATATTAATATTATTATACCTCAAATCGCTTTTATTTTATAGCATTCTTAGAATAATTAAAATTAGAATGATGTAGACAATTATTTGTAGAATTGAGGTTTTCTCTATTTTCTGCTAATAGTTACTATAATAAATAACCTACATAGATATGTTAAATAGAGTCAAAAATAGGTAAGTTAAAAACTCAAGGTATTTTTGTATTAAAACATAATATAAAATATTTAAGCTATTTATAACAATTATCTATAAATGTGAATTTGTAGAACTCAATATTTGATTAGGACTTTGTATTGAATAGTGAACATAAATTTAGAAAAGTATAGCTTGTAAAAGAAAAATATTATGGCTTCTAATTTGAAGTAATCTTGTTTTTTGATGTTAATTTTGTACTATTTGACTTTTAATCGGAGTATGGAATTTATACAGAGTGTGCTATATTTATCATTCTGGAACTTTAACTGGTGTTAAGAGTGGGCAGACTTTCAAAATGGAATTTTGAAATTGATTTGGTAACATATTTGAGGAGTTTGTAGGTAATTTACGTGGGTGATGAAGCATTGGTAAACTGTGCCCTAAGTGGCATCATAGTTTTATGATTACAAAAGTTGTGACTTGGGAAACTGGTTTGGAAGACCATTGTGAGTATATCCAATTAATAGGTCAAACCGAACCTTAGAAGCACAACTCAGCACACTGTTATAAAATTAGAAAATCTCTATACTGGCCTTGATAGAATCTCTCCTTGAAAAATTGCAGAGGGTCTGATTGCATAGATTAAATATAAGTGCACAAAACTAGTCTGTATTATTGCTTAATTTCTTATACTAAGTTAAGGGAAGATGTGAGGAGGCATAGAACCCTGAGACATGTGAACCTATAAAACTAACTCTCTGACCACATCAATGTCCCTTCCTACTTGAAGGACTCAGCCTTCCTCTGTATAAAAGCTTTTCAGTGATGACACTTTGCCTTACAGGAAGATGCCTTTATCCTTAGTATCACAACTCCCCAAGGCCCACCTGCCATTTATCTAGAATGGTGGCCCTGAGAGATTGATTCAAAAAAGCCACTCTATACCAGAGGAGAGGAGTCAATTTAGACAGGATACAAGATGGCTAATTTGTATCAGCATGAATCTGGGAGCAAGTAAGTATGTGGGAAAAATAAGCCCAAAGGAAAATAAAATACAAAGTTTTACTAGACTGAGTTTATTATTCCATGTCCCACACCCAAAACTCAGGTTTCAGCATCTTGGTTTGATCACAGTTGAGCAGTATATTAGTCAATTGTGTTGGTTAATCGAAGCCTTTACAGTTAACATATAGCCAATGAGTTGCAATGCCTGAATTTCCTTTAGATATTGTTGAAAGACTCTAAAGACCAGAATTTGGGAATGTTGGAACTTATTTTGTCTGTGCAATTTAGTCAGATACTTCCCTATCATATCCTTTACAAAGTTCATTAAAATTGTATTATGAGAAGAGAGAACATCAGAATCCTTGCGTTCCTCTTCAGCAGATTGAGGATGGTCAAGGGAGAGACTGCAATTTAATTGCTATTCTTGTTTCAATTGGAAGGATGGTGTTCCTATTTTTGGGCCCCAGAGCAAAATGAAAATGTTCAAAAAGCAAATGCTTTTAATACTATTAAAATTTAAAGTATTCTCTTTGCTTTCACAGTGTCTCTCAACTTGTCATAGGATTTTTATTTGCTATCTGCTGTCATTCTAGATTAAAAAAAATTATTAGCAAATGTATTTTAATGTACATCATTATATTGTACAGTGACAGTTTTAAATGACAATACAAGGGTATTGAACTCATATTCAGAATTACAAAAAGTACAGATTGTTTTCATAGCTTGTTCATGAATATGTTTTTTATTCTGACCAGAAGAGTGGAAATGCTATATAAAACTAATTTCACTGATTTTATTTCACTTTTTGATATGTGTACATTCTATCAAAACTCTCTACCTTCGGCTTACTAATTATTAAGGACGGCCTGAAAAAAAAACAAAACAAAAAACAGTAACAACTGTAGATGCCTTTTCTTTCCTCTCTCTATTATATTTTCCAACTTAAATAGATGGTTGATGCTTAGACGAGAAGTTGTCAGTCTTCCCACTTGCTTAGTTGTAGACACAGCATAATGACCCTGAACTTGCTTTGAGACTCATTGAACTCTCACGCATAATGGATCCACCAAAATCTGTGCTGCTGGAGTACTGAAAATACTTATACAAATGAAGAGACAAGAAACAGTGTTGAACATGCATATTACACATACTTCTACTCACAGGTATACTCTAATGTCCCATCAGACTTCACATACGCAAATTCAAAGTGAAAATTACTAAGATTTCAAGACACTAAGAGGAAAACATTAGTTGTGGAACCCTGCCTTACTCTGCTCCTTATGCCTCTGACCTTCCCTGAAGAAAGTTCCTCTATTGGCCAAGGTAGTGAATCCCAATTATTGCCGCACAGTAACTACAAAGAGGTTTTTTTTTTGTTTTTTTTTAATCCCTGCTTTATTCATATATGATTGACATAAAACAATGTATTAGTTTAAGGTGTACAACATGATAATTTGATATACTTATCCATCACCTCACATAATTGTCTTTTTCTGAGTGTGTAGAGAGAGAACATTTAAGATCTATTTTATTAGCAACTTTTAAGAACATAATATGATTGTTATCTATAATGTTATCTGTAATCACCATACTATACATTAGATCCCCAGAATTTATTCATTTTATAAATGGAGGTTTGGACTCTTTGACCAACCTCTCCTCATTTTCCCCACCACTCCCTAGCCCCTGCAATCACCCTTTTACTATTTGTTTAAATGAGTTTGGTTTTGTTGGATGCCACATATAAGTATAGTCAAGAATCCAGGGTAGTTCACTAGAGAACTTCTTAGAGCTCCATAGTCTAATACTCCTGGTCAGAGGAAGACTGTAAAAGGACCACTTTCTGTTGGTGAAACTTTTACCTCCTGTTGACATAATCACTTAGTCACTTCCCTTGTCTGCTCAGCTGTAGGGATGGTGAGTTTCTTGCTCTTGTTGGCCCTTGGACACACCTTTCAATATTGTCCCTTGATTAAATTATCATCAGTTATTTTGAGTGTGGCATGGACTTCATGCCAAAATACCAACTGATTTCCAATATAATTAAAATCAAAGGTAAATATGTGATGCAGAAACATTTTATAGAATAATTATTTGCCTCTCTAAGGAGTGATAATATGAAAAAAGTAGGTTACATATAACTTCCATTTAAAGCTATGTAGAATATTATTTAAATTGTAAAATATTTTTCATAAAGAAGAGTTATTTTAGATTTCCAAGGACAGAAATTATGTCACATGCTGAAATTATGATTAGTTTGTCTCCTATATTTTATTCTTTAAAACTATCTTTACATGATCAAAAATCATGAAATAATTTATGACATAGATAATATTTTACTGACCCTTATTTTATTTCCTTTAAAAACTAAAGCATATTTAGGATATTTCTTGCTCTGAAGAAAATTATAAAAACTTTTTCTCCAACTTCTTTTCATCTTTAAATACCACAAAAAAATAGCCATTTGAAAAGAAACAAGTTATATAAATTTCCAGTGACTTTCAAAACATCTATTCTTCTTATTATTTAAAATTTGAATTCACCATTTAAAAAACCATTTTAAATGTAGAAACATTCAAAACCCCTGCTGCTCCTTATCTTTGAGAAATAGCCACAGCAATTGTACTGTTATCTTACTGGTATACACTGAAAACTCTTGACTATCCAGTACTAACTAGGATGATCACACATCCCATCTGCCTGGCACAGACACATCGTCCCAATGTAATTTTTTTTATTTGCTTTTTAATTAGGGTATAGGTGATTTACAATGTTGCGTCAATTTCTGCTGAACAGCCTAGTGATCCAGTCATATATATATGTGACACACACACATATTCTTTTTCTCATATTTTCTTCCATAATGGTCTATTCCAAGAGACTGGATATAGTTTCCTGTGATATACAGTAGACCTCAGTGCTTATTCATTCTAAATGTAATAGTTTGCATCTACAAACCCCAAACTCCCCATCTATCCCATTTCTTCCCCCGCTCCCTTGGCAACCACAATCTGGTTTCTGCGTCCATGAGTCTGTTTCTGTTTTGTAGGTGGGTTCATTTGTGCCATATTTTAGATGTCCAAATGTAATTATTAATAGCGCATTTTCAAAATGATCAATGTAGATCATAAATTATATGTTTACTCAAGGCAGTTCTATGTGCAGCAAGTTTTGGTTGCCAGTCTTTCTTCTCCATCATCCATATTAAAGTGATTACTTTTATAATACTTGTAAATTTGTCAATGCTTTCTTTAAAACCTATTAACATTTAGAAGAAAATCAAATAAAAGTTCTTGCAATCCCCAATGACTTATTGTTTTTCTCTGACTTTCAAGGGAATTGTCCCTTATAATTCTCTACTCATGAATGCCTGAGAAATCATTATGGAGTATTAATTGAATAAAGCTTAATGGTAAACACACTCTGAAAGGAAATATAGAGAGAAAACATGAGGTCATTATTTTTTAGCATGTTTTTAAAGAATGCTTTGCTTAGATCATGTTTTTATGGTCTAAAAAATCCAATTCATATCCATGTGGTCTGGAGGAGTATTGAGCTGCAGTATTTTAAAATAATAATTAATAAACTAATGCATGTGGATGAATTTTTAATAATGTGAAATACGATTTGAAAGAAAATTACCCTTGCAACATATGAAAAAAATGACCAAGGGAGATAAAGAAAACCAAGCAATACATCTTTACACATTATTTTTCTTCCCATGCATATTCTCAAGGATATGTTTAGTACTAATCCAATCTGAATGTGTTTTTACATTTAATTTATCTATGTTTCCCTCTGGGAAGATCCATATTTAAATAATATTCATATACATATAATATCAATGTATTCAACACAATAATTATTTATTTAGATTATGATTTTCTTATCTTTAATTACATTCAGTAAGTATTAACCAAGTACCTACTATATGATTAATTTGTCAGAACATTGGGGAAATAAATACTTATTAATTTGTCCAAGTTAAAACCATCATACACACACACACACACACACACACACACACACGCAAACACAGAGAAGCACCAGACTAGTGCTTATGTAAACTCACTTTACATATCATTTTGTACCATAAACTCAAAACATATACCCCAGAAATTCCCTTGTGGCACTGTGGGTTAAGTATCCATTCTTGTTACTGCAACTGCTGGAGTTGCTGCTGTGGTGCAGGCTCAATACCTGCTTCAAGAACTACTGCATGACGCATGCTATGGGCACGGCTAAAAAAATGAAAGAAAAAAAATAGGCATTGAGAGTAGGGAATAATAAAATGCTAGAAATAGGTTAGATGTTGATAAACTGAATTTTGCATTAGATAAGGTATTCCCTCTCTTATAGGAAAGAACTGAGCTGATGAAACAAACATTTGCATAATTTCATGTTCAACCACTGAAATAGGAGAAAATTGGTACACTATTCATTTCATGTCACCAACCAGGGTTTGTGTGTGTGTGTGTGTGTGTGTGTGTGTGTGTGTGTGTGTGTGTGTGTGTATGCATTAGTTTTTATTTATTTATTTTTTTGGCTCTCTCTGGCCTGTGGAAGTTTTGGGGCCAGGGATCAGACCCACACCACAGCACTGATTTAAGCTGCGGCAGTAACACCAGATTCTTAACCTACTGTGCCCCAAGGAATTCTAATGCCCTGGTTTTTAGAGACTAATCAGTAAAGAGTATGAATTTAGTATTTTAGTAGCCAAATTTGCCAGTCAATCACAGCCTACCACACTGATGACAATAAATCAGAGACTCTTAGTCTTTTGAGACATACCATTATGCATTAGATTCAGTAGTTTTTATTGTTTAGTTGCTAGGCAATGTTTTGAAACTTTCAACAGTGTTAGATCATATATAGCAGGTGAACATAATAATTTCTAAGCACTAATTACACATGAATACTAATATACATGAATACTAATTATATGTGAATACTATTATAGAAATGTTTATTAAAATTAAACTTACATTTTTCAGTTAGTAATTTTTTAGTTTAATGTAACATTGAAACCATGTGTAAGGTGTGGTAAATTACTTAAGACAGAAGAAATGCAAAAGTACATTTTTTAAAGTGGGACATTTTTATTCAATATAGTGCACAATGCCAACATTTCATAATGAAAAATAAAATGTAATAAAAATCGATGTGTGTATTTAGAATCTCAAATATATTTAATAATTAAGATAAGAGCTGAAGGCATCCTAGTAGGGAAAAAAATGCAAAATACTCATGGAGGATCAAAACACATTTTGAAAAGTGTGTGTGGGGAAGGCAGTTAGAGGCGGAATGGTGAAGTTAAAGCAAATCCCAGTCATCATATACTTTTATACCTATAAATACTTCGGTATGCATCTAAGCATCTGATAAGGACTTAAGTAAAAAATAACAGCAAGTCATTTATATCTAATCATTTTAACAAAATTATCTTATAACAATTCTATATTTAAAGTACCCAAAAAATTGCTTTACAGTTGGTTTCTTTTAATCAGGTGTTCAAAGTCCACACATAGCATTTGATTGTGATCTATGTAAATTCTTTTTATTCTATAATAACCCTCCTCCATTTTGTAAGTGATTGACTTTTTTTTTTTTTTTTTAAAGAGAAGCCAGGCCAATTTCCTGTGGAATATTGCTTATTCTGGGCTTGACTTACTGCTTTCTTGTTATGTTGCAGACTTGTTCTTCTACCTCAAATGTTTCCTATAAACATATTGAGATTCAAATGTTTACATACAGGACCAACACATTATGTAGGAATAATGCATACATGGCATTATGTATGTCCTGTTGCACTAAAATACAGGGCACAGTTCATGGTAATCCCCTTTTTAGCAATGCTGAAATTTACCAGTTCATTCATTACATGTCAGTCAGGTTTTTTTTTATTAATTTATACATACAATTTTAGTGTTTATGGCATAGATCCATTATTTCATGAGGGCTTAAAAAGTGATGACTTTATCATTCCTTTTGTATTTATTAACTGAGCTTCTTTTGTAAAGAACTTTTCCTCTCAACCATTTGATCATATTGGAATACCATAGACAAAGGAAACACATGATACTTCCTTTTATTCTTTTGCTGTATCTGTCAGTTTACTGAAATCTGTCTGTAGCCTAACATTGTGAGGAAAGGAAAGAATGAGAATGATTTCAGTGCTGTGGTTTAGTTTCAGCCTGGGTCTTTAGTCCCTCAAAAAACTAATGTTGTCAATTATTTATTAATATTTTAAGATTAATATTAAATACAAAGTAACCATTTTATATTAAATGAAAAACAGCAAAATAGGAAACAGATAATCTTATAATTGTGTAACGACCTGTCCCCTTTGGTAACCATAAATTTATTTCAGTCTGTCAGTCTTTTTCTGTTCTGCGGATAAGTCTATTAGAATCATTTTTTTGATATTCCACATGATATCTTATGATGTTTGTCTTTCACTGTCTAACTTCACTTAGTATGATAATCTCTAGGTCCATCCATATTGCTGCTAATGGCATTAAAACTTCTTTAGCACACTCATGATGTACATATGACAAACCATGCTTTTAATATATATATTTTAAAAGTCTCTGAACACTTAATTTACAAAATTTTCTGCCATTTCCACAGGCCAATTACAATGCAAGTATTTCAGTAATAGAAACTTCATTAAATGCTGTTCCACATATTAGCATTGAGATGGCCAAATTTATATTTTTATTTATATTTTGCTTTTTTGGGCCACACCCACAGCCCTAGCCTGGAATTTCCCAGGCTAGGGCTCAAATTGGAGCTACCACTGCTGCCCTAAGCTTCAGCTACACAGTGTGGGATCCAAGCCACGTCTGCGGCCTACACCATAGCTCACAGCAATGCCAGATCCTTACCCTGCTGAGCAAGGCCAGGGATCGAACCCACATCCTCATGGATCAAGTTGGGTTTGTTATCCTCTGAGCCACAAAAGGAACTCCCAGATTTATATTTTTAAAAAAGCATTTTTAAGTGCTACAAGAAAAATAATTATTGTTTTATACTTTTCCTAAGGAATTTAATAGTAACAATAGTTATTGTGTGCGTATGTGTCAAGCACTTTATTTTTACTCCTATATGGTTATGTATTGTATGTTGTTCATGTCAGTCCTCAAGACAATTATATTAAATAGTAGCTTTTATCCCCATTTTACAGGTTAAATGTCTGAGGCTGAGTGAAATTAAATTTTATTATTGATATCCTAGAGATCTTACAGTGCAAAGTGGTAAAAGTGGACTCTGTATTTCTATAAGGACTATGAATTTCACAACAGTGATTTCTGTATTTTTAAAAGACTAGACATCAAAACCGTGATGAGATGTCTCCTTACACCTGTCAGGATGGCTATTATCAAAAAACAAAACAAACAAAACAACAAACAATAGATGACAAGTGTGGGTGAGGACATAGAGAAACTGAAGCTTTGGAACACATTTGGTGGGAATACAAAATGATGTAGCCACTATGGAAAGCATTACAGAGGTCCCTCCCAAAATTAAAAATAGAAATACATTATGATCCAGGAAACTCACTTCTGGGTTTTGATCCAAAAGAATAGAAATCATAATCCTGAAGAGATACTAGCACCATTATGTTCACTGAAGCACTATTCACAGTAGCCAAAATTCAAAAACAACTTAAATATTCATCAAGAGATGAGTGGATAAAGAAAATGTGGTATGGACATATCATATAATATTATTCCACCCCAAAAAGAAATAAATTCTGCAATGTGACAATATGGATGAACCTTGAGGAAATTATGCCAAATGAAAAAAGCCACTCACAGAAAGAAATATCACATCATTTCCCTTCATGCAGTATCTAAAGTAGTCAAATTCATAGAATCAAAAAGTGGAATGGTGGTTGCCAGGGACCAGAGGGAGGGGGAGAGAGGAACTACTAATCAATGAGTTTAAGTTAAGCAAGATGAGTAAGTTCTAGCAATCTTCTGTACAACCTTGTACTAGAGTCAGCAATAATACAGTCTACACTTAAAAATTTAAGAGACTATATCTGTGTTACCTGTTCTTACCACAATGGCTAGAGATTCATTTTGTTTTCTTAATATTAAGATTTAAATTATTAAAATTATAACAAAAATATCTTAAGCCTTTAAGTCAAACATATAGATTTTATTTATTTATACATTTAGAAGTATTACAATTGCTTTTTGTAGGCTTTGAGCAATGTCTTATCCCATTTACAAATTTAATTAATTAAATATCTTCAAATATTTTAACTGCATTTTAAAATGGAATATATTTTATACTCTATAAGTACTTCAATTGTCTCACTTATCAAATAGAAGTTTTCTGAATAATAAATAATATTTAATGTTAAATAAATTATTAAATATGAGGGAATAAAATTTTCTTAATAGCTTTAATACTATACAAACTTTGTAGCATTTAAGCTTGAAATTAAAGTACAAATTACTTAATTGCACTCTTTAAACTGAAGTTATAAGGATATCACTTCAATACACAAAGTTCATTGCACATACCACTAACTGCTTCTTAAACAAAATATTAATATTATGTTATCAATATTTTAAAACTAGACTCTACACTGAATTCTAAATTGTCCTCAATTAAAAATGTTTAGTTTACCATCTTCATTACCTAATATTCCTGAAAACCAGATATTGTGGCCTTGTGTGAAACTTGAACCTGCAGACATATAGAGCAATTTTTCTTCACTGTCAATCAAGAAACCATTATAGCTACCCAAGTAATTATGGGACTGACGTTTTCAATATGCTTGAAGTTAATACATACCAGAGATGTTGAGTAGGATGCTTACCAGATTTGTGTAGGTGACATCATCCATTCACATAAAATCCTATTTATAGATTTCCTTCTTATTTACTCCATAATACAGAAAGAGTTGAGAGGTCTAACTCTTGAGATTCAAAACATACACATTACTTGCTTCTTTTCTACCTATAGAATCAACTGCTCCGACAAAATTTGATTATTAAACTTGAATTTGAAATTATTTGTTTAAGATATATATATATATATATATATATATACTTTTAATTTTTCCCTTCATGTTCAAAAGACATTTGAACTAAATGATATCTTAATATATGTAAGTATACTTTCTGTTCAATGATAAAAAATTTGAACGGTATGTATTCTTGCATTATTTCATGTTCATTAGATAACAACTCTTAGAAATATTTAAGAAGAAATCAGTTTGAATTTTGCCTATCTTGCATAGTTTTGTGAAATAGTGGCTTAATTTATAAAGATAGTGTTACTGACCCAAGAGGCATATATTTCTACAGATTATCAGAAAATATTAAATTGAATCTCAGAACATTATTTGATGTGAAAACATAGTGTCTTGTGTTTAAGGCTATCGCTAGGCAATATTTTCTACAGTTTACTTTGAGGTCAAATGCATTCTCTTAAGTTTGTAATGATAACTTACACTTTGGGATATCTCTTGGCACTGCACTGACTTGAAGCCAAAAATGTGCTCCTCAATTGCACTTTTGTACAGTAATAATTCTCTAGCCGCAAGAACTTTTGTAGACCTGGGAATAAAATATCTTGAGATAAATCATTGAAACTTAGAATGGGAAGAAAGAGCCACAGTAGAAAAGGGGAAAGTTGAAGAAATAGACATTTTTTTAAAAAATAACATCTTCTATATGTCATGCAATAAACTAGATACTTGATAAATTTATCTTATTTAATTTTCATAGTTGTGCTTCACGGAGGATCTTATGATATGGATGATACACATTAGGAAAAAAAAAAAACAACTTCAGTTAAATTTTTCTCCAAGCAAAAGTGCTCTCCTACAGGAGTCACACTTTTTGCAGCACGGCTTTCAAGAAAATCTATAGTCCCAACTCTTTTTTTTTTTTTTTTATAGAGGATTGAACTTAACCCTACAGAAGCAAACTGTCTTACACAGATTCATTTTCTGTCAGGAGCACATTCTAGTATTCTAGGGATCATATGATATTTTTGCTTTCTATTACACTGACCCTTTCACCCATTTAATAGATTTTTTTTAGTATTACATTTATAAAATGTTCACATATTGGGAGTCCCTGCCTTGATAAATAATTCAGCATGTATTTAAACCTTTTATTAAACAAGAACCTCACGAAGCAAAAAAGACCGCAACTGAACAATAGTAGCTTCTCCACAATCTGAAACAAATAACTTCTAAAATTGTTTTAATTTGGTATAGAGATAGATAAACTTACAAGATTAAGTATCAGGTATCTTTAATGAATAGCCCAGGGAACTGAGGAGGAGTAAAAACCTCTACTAACAGAGTCCTCTATACTATATAATATAGTGTAATGAAGACAGTGAATGAAGGTTTATCTTAGAAAACATTCTTGGAATTCCCTGGTGGCCTAGTGGGATAAGGATCCAGCGTTGTCACTGTAGTGTCTTGGGTCACTGCTGTGGTGTGGGCTTGGTTCCTGATATAGGAACTTTCCCATACCGTGGGTGTAGCTAAAGTTTTTTCTTAATTAAAAAATTAAAAAGTGTTCCTTTAGATGTGATATTTGACAATTATGTTGTTTTCTATAAGAAATATGGAGCAGAAATGTTATCACTTAATTTTTTTAAGGCATCTATATTTTAAAGACTGCTTAGTTAATTATGCTCAAAAATTAGGGCTTCCATTAAACAAAAGGAAATACATTTAAAATTACTTTTAATAAAATGAACATAATAATGAACTGTGGTTTGACAGGTCACAACTTTTGAATTGTAAGCTTTTGAATTTTTTTATAGTACATTTAATGAAATTGTAGTTGCTCATAGAAGATTCTTAAAAATTAGAAGTACTATAGTTTCTGAAACTCAGAAGGGAGGATAAAGTTTTTAAAGCTGACTTTGAGTAAATATTTTTAGACATCATCCATTAGAAACCTCTGAAATATTCTCCACAGTGGTTGTACCAGCTTACCTTCCCACCAACACTGGGACACTTCCCTTTTCTCCATACCCTCTCCAGCATTTGTTATTTGTGGACTTATTAATGATGGCCATTCTGACTGGTGTGAGGTGGTATCTCATGGTAGTTTTGATTTGCATTTCTCTAATAATCAGTGATGTTAAGCATTGTTTCAAGCGCTTGTTGGCCATCTGTATATTTTCCTTGGAGAAATGTCTATTGAAGTCTTTTGCCCATTTTTCATTTGGGTTGTTGGCTGTTTTGCTGTTGAGTTGTATAAGTTGTTTGTATATTTTATAGATTAAGCCCTTGTAAGTTGCATTATTTGAAACTACTTTCTCCCATTCTGTAAGTTGTCTTTTTGTTTTCTTTTTGATTTCCTTTGCTGTGCAAAAGCTTGTCAGTTTGATTAGGTCCCATTGGTTTATTTTTGCTTTTATTTCTGTTGTTTTGGGAGATTGAGCTGAGAAAACATTCATAAGGTTGATGTCAGAGAATGTTTTGCCTATGTTCTCTTCTAGGAGTTTGATGGTGTCTTGTCTTATATTTAAGTCTTTCAGCCATTTTGAGTTTATTTTGGTGCATAGTGTGAGGGTGTGTTCTAGTCCATTGATTTGCATGCAGCTATCCAGATTTCCCAGAAATTCTTGAACAGTATGGAGGTGCTTTAGAAAGCTGTACTTAGAACTACCATATGACCTAGCAATCCCACTCTTGGGCATATATCCAGACAAAACTTTCCTTAAAAAAAGTCGCATGCACCCGCATATTCATTGCAGCTCTATTCACAATGGCCAAGACATGGGAAACAACCCAAATATCCATCAACAGACAATTGGATTAGGAAGATATTATATATATATGTATATACACATACACACAAGGGAATACTACTCAGCCATAAAAAAGAATGGCATAATGCCATTTGCAGCAACATGGATGGAACTAGAGACTCTCATCCTGAGTGAAGTAAGTCAGAAAGAGAAAGACAAATACCATATGATATCACTTATATGTGGTATCTAATATACAGCACAAAAGAAACTTTCCAGAGAAAAGAAAATCATGGACATGGAGAACAGACTTATGGTTGCCCAGGGGAGGAGGAAGGAATGGGAATGGGGTTAATGGGGTTAATGGGGTTAAGGAATGGGGTTAATGGATGCAAACTTTTGCTTTTGGAATGGATTAAAAATGAGATCCTGCTGTGTAGCACTGAGAACTATGTCTGGTCACTTATGATGGAGTGTGATAATGTGAGAAAAAAGAATGTATTCAAGTATGGGTAACTGGGTCCCCATGCTGTACAGTGGAAAAAAAAATTGTGTTGGGGAAATAACAAATAAAAAAAAAGAAATTTCTGAAATGGGGCACAATGGCATGCTGTGAAACTTTTATTAGAGTCACACTAAAAACAACCCTCAGAAAAGTATTTCCTTAAGTTTTTAAGATACTTATTTTCCTTTGAGGTTTTTTTTTTTGGATTTGAGAAAGGTTCAGCAAATGTAATATTATAGATCACCTTCTTAGGATTAACTTTTTTTAATGAAAAGAAATTTGTTTTAAGCATTTTATATAGTTATAAAAAAATACTGCCATTCTCGGCATTCAAAACTCCAACTGATGACAATGAAATTACTCATGTACATTGAGGACAGTATGTGGAATTGAGTATCTAAATTATTTACATCCATTATAAAATGTTATTAGTTATGAGTACTGAAAAGTTACTGAAAAATCATTCAGCATTGCTGAGCTGTCTTTTGATTATCCTGAACTTAGTAGTATTGTAAAAGAAGCATAACATAGTAAGGTGGGGAAAAAAAAGGTTAAAAAAGAGCAATAGTAAAAACTATAGCACAGGGTATTAATTGTGTTGAATTGTGTGAGTTTCTGACTGATAATAAAGCAGTGATAAATGAGATCTCTAAAATTGCATATGCATCATGAGCTGAATCCTCAGTCTAATGCAGGGTCATTGGATTTTACAATCTCATAAGCTTCCAGGACTTTGCCTGGCACATCAAAACAATTGCTTAATATGCAATGTATTCTACTGCTAGCCATCTGCTTACCCCGTTGACCTTTCAAATTTTATAAAAACCCAAGCTCATAATTTCTCACTTCATGAACCATCAGATTTTTGGAATATGTTATGTTCAAGGGTTACTTTATTTTTTTATGAAGCCAAAGAGACAATATATTGGATAATATTTGGCAGCAACATGCTTTTTCCATTGAAATGATTATGAGAGCAATCACCAGAGTTAAAGATATTTAGGCTTTTCTACTCACTATGTAGTGAGCTATGCCATTTAAACAAAAGTGTACTAATTGTGGAAATTCTTAAGCTAAATACCACTACCAACTATAGTAAGTAATAACGGTAAAAACTAGTTGAGAAAGCAGAAAAAAAAACAAACCCAAAAAATGATTCCATAATATTTACTTCCATTGATAATATATACTTGATATTTACATGAATAGAATATTATTTTTATATTTGTGGCTTAGTCCCTTAATCACCTGATGGAGAATTTCTCTTTGGAAAGGCATAACAGTATATTACGCATTTTAGAGAAAAGTTGAGAACAATTCGAGTCATGATATTATAAACTCTTAGGGCCAGAAGAGGTAGATGTCTGAGACCAAACAGAGATCATGTAACTCACTCAAGTGAGTGACTAAGGTGGGGAAGATCTTAGAACTTCTAATTCCTTGTTCAAAATTACTACTGTGTACCAACCATGACCTAGCCTTGGTCCTGAAAGGACAATGGGGAGAGGGTAGGCAAATGTCTAATTAACAGAAATCTAGGTGCTAAAGGATCTTTAATCTGTAGTGATTTACCCAAGAATTCTCTTTCATCACTTATAATTATCCTATATTTTGATAGAGAATTTGGGAGTCCTGGAAGGATCATGAAATAGTGAGGACTGCTCACTCCACACACATCCCCTGCCCAGCTTCCTTCTGTCTTTTCTCTCACTTTCTTCTACCAGAAGAGTCATGGCACTTCTCCCCTTCTCTTAATACAGTTCTGTCACATTCTGGATCTCTCAGAATTTCTCTTTCTTCTCTATGTAACCTTATAAGGAATTTCTTAAGGACAAATATAATATTTAGCTCCCAGGAAATGCCAGGAAATTGGTCAAATCTAAGGGATCTGAAATCAGACAGCTTGGGTTCAAATTCCAAGTTTCACCACTTTACTTCCTTTCTTTCCCTCTTTCATTCCCTCCTTTCCTCTTTCCCTTTTTATTTAATCCAGTGCTCTTCTCAAGAAAGAAGCATGGAGCACATTTTGAAAGGTTGAGAAATAACATAGAATTCTTTCTACTTAAGCAATTCCAATTCTGTCTATCACTACACTTATTTCAAAAAGCTAAAAGAAAATTCTTTAAACACTTAGTAAGCAGAAAAGTGAACAAACCTCCAGAGAACTTTAAATATTTAATCTATTATCATAAGATAGTTTCTCATAGAATGATAAGATCTGAGACCTATCCTGAATTGACATATTTATCCTTTTTAAAATTTTGTCTTCTTTAAAAAGCTATTTGTCAATTGTGGTTGGCTCTGGCCTCTAAAGTATGAAAAATTCTATAATTGCTAAGCACTTACAAAGATTTAGAATGATTTTTCACAGCAAAAGGAAGCAGCATTTAATTGAAGCAGTGGAGCGACGCTGAAAAAATCATTCATATTTCAACAACTAAAGAACTGGGTTAAAATAGTGCTCATTACCATTGCTAATTAACATTTGCCATGGCATGCACACACATACACAAACACACACACACACACACACACACACACACACACACACACACACACACACACAGAATACATGGAGCCATATAGACCTAGCACTGCCTCCTATTTTTGTTAAAATCTTTTTCCAAAGAAAAAAAGAACCTGATATTACTTGGCAATATGCTTGAAGGAACACTGTATATTGTATTACTGCTCTCATGTATGTCTTAGGATTTTTTTCATTTGTTTAAAGATTCCCACTACTTCCATGTATTATATAAGGGTAAGAGAACTGCAAACACAACTATTCTTGACGGGATTTGTAGTGACCAGGAGATATAGCCACTGTATAATTGCCAGATATAAAGCTGGAACTCAGAGAATACACCCTCTTTGGAGAGAAGGGAGCCCTCAGCTGAGGTACAGTACCCAATTGTGTTCAGAGCGACTCCTAAACCATCATTGAAGTAGTCCTGTTTCTCCTCATATAAATTAACATGTTCTACTTCTGATTACTTTAATATTCCACAATTACAGTGAAGCCATGGAGAGAAAGCATGACATTGATTTTCAACCAAGCATAAAATAATTCCTTTTCCAATCAAGCTATACAAGAAAGGAAAATAGAAGGAAGTAAACACACATTCTTCTATTGTTTTTCGGGGGGATGTCAGTGAGGAATAAAATATAAGATAAATCAATTTTCAAATAAATAACCCACATTTATTCATGACATCTCTCAAATGCAGTAATGAGGCCTAAACATCATACTGAGGAATTACTTTCTTTTAACATGCCATCATTCAAATAAGCCTTATATAACCACCAGATGGCAAAACAGTAAGATTTATAAATAATTTCTCTTTAAAAGGTAAACCCATCTAAATGTTTAAACTCAATACTATGATGTATAATTTGGTGCACCAACTTTCACTTTGAAATTTTATACCTTTATGAATCAGGATTTAGAAAGTATACACTGTTTTTTTGCCTTCCTAATACGAGAAATATTTGAGGGAGTTGATATATGTTAGTTTCATTCATTCATTTAAACTACCACATTTTTTATGTACAAGGAAAAGCAAGAACAGTTTCAAACAACTTCAACGTAATTGTACACTGTTTTTGTCTTTATGTTATTTTGAATAACCTCATAAAAGATGCTCTTAAACCCATAATAATGATAGTCCAGGTTTTTTCCCCAACTTTAAAGTTTAAACAGGACATAATGAACAAAGGGGAGAAAAGAAAATATTTTATGTCACAATATGCTATGTGATTTTAATATGTAATCTCACATAAACATGCCAGCAAACTCACTAATTAAAGTTTTTATTTTTAAATCAAGAAACTGAGCCACAAAAAATAAAGTGATTTGCGCAAATTTACTATTATTATTATTTCATGTATTGATGCTTGTCTGCTCCTAAGTACCAAGATGTAGTGTTTCAGGAAGGTCTTTGAACATATTGTTCCTCTAGATTAGAGCAATATTTCTGCAGATTGTCCTAAGGTTAATCCTCTCATTTCTTATTTCATTTAAGTCTGCAAAAATACCATCTCTTTTCTGAACAACCTAGCTAGAATAGCTTTTCTCTCAACTTCTTCATTTTCCATTTTATTATGATCTTTTCCCCATAGAACTTATCACTACATTAAATTTTAATAGACACTTGTTTTCTTATTACTATCAGTCTTTTTGCTAGAACATAAGTTTAAAAAGAGAAGAACTGCACATTTTTTTCTGAAGGCTCTTCAGTACCTTGAATAGGATAGAACATATTGAAGCACAAGTTTCTGTTAAATATTTGCTGAATCATTGAATAAATAGATAAATCAATGTTTAGGTTAAATAATAATATAAAAAATGTGAGGACAAGATACTTATTTAGAAAGATACAAGAGAGAAAGTTAAATAATCAAGGTTTAGGAGATAAAAGATGAAAAAGTTTACTGGTATTTCAGCAGATGACAGACTTCTTTCTTCTTTCTTGCTCTTTCTGAGGCCACAGAATGTCTTCTCCCACCTTGAGATTTCAAATTCCTGTTAGAGAGAAGCTAACTGACTCAACCTTGGATCAGGTAACCATACCTGGATCAGGCCACTTTAGCTAGTGTGACAGAGTCACACAATATAAGCACTATCACTAAGGATACACTTTTGTATTTTGCTGCCATTCTCAGAGATGAGAGAAAGCTGTGAGCTCAGATAAGGAGACCACCACTTAATTCTAATCTTAAGAAATAAATGGACCTTTAAAATTCCTGTATTTGCCAAAATTCTCATGTTCTAGTGATGAAATATTTTATATTTCAGCTTGATACTATTTTAATAATTCCTTTATCAATATATATATTTATTCTAGATGATTTGGAGATCAGTTGTTTACTGTTTAGTCACAATTCAGGTCAATGGAAACTGTCTTATTTCAAAAATTTGAGGGAAGTGAAAAGTTTTAAAAAAAAGGCATTGGGATTTCCCGTCATGGCGCAGTGGTTAATGAATCCGACTAGGAACCATGAGGTTGCGGGTTCGGTCCCTGCCCCTGCTCAGTGGGTTAAGGATCCGGCGTTGCTGTGAGCTGTGGTGTAGGTTGCAGACGCAGCTCAGATCCCCCGTTGCTGTGGCTCTGTCGTAGGCCAGTGGCTACAGCTCCGATTCGACCCCTAGCCTGGAGACCTCCATATGCCGTGGGAGTGGCCCAAAGAGATAGCAAAAAGACAAAAAAAAAAAACCCAAAACATTGATTGTATATTTTAGTAATCTGTGTTGTTGTAAAGACAGAGAGTGCAGCTTTAGATAACATAGGGTGGTATAATAAACTAACATATGACCTAGCAATCCCACTCCTGGGCATATATCCGGAAATAACTTTCCTTGAAAAAGATACATGCACCCCTATGTTCACAGCAGCACTATTCACAATAGCCAAGACATGCAAACAACCTAAATGTCCATTGACAGATGAATGGATTAAGATGTGGTACATATACACAGTGGAATACTACTCAGCCATAAAAAAGAACAAAATAATGCCATTTGCAACAATATGGATGGAACTAGAGACTCTCATATACTAAATGAAGTAAGTTAGAAAGAGAAAGACAAATACCATATGATATCATTTACATCTGGAATCAAATATATGGCACAAATAAACGTATCTACCTCATGGACATGGAGAACAGACTTGTGGTTGCCAAGGGGAAGGGGAAAGGAGTGGGATGGACTGGGAGTTTGGGGTTAGTAGATGCAAACTATTGCATTTGGAGTGGAAAAGCACTGACACCCTACTGTACAGCACAGAGAAGTGTATCTAGTCACTTGTGATGGAACATGATGGAGGATAATGTGAGAAAAAGAATGTTTATATATACGTATGACTGGGTCACTTTTCTATATGGCAGAAATTGACAGAACATTGTAAATCATAATTAATAAAAAATTTTAAAAGTTCAAAAATTTTAAAAAGTTCAATATCAAATGTATTTCATAAGGTAGAATGAATATGTGAACTTTTTAAAAAATTTATTCAATTAAAATAGTTCACATGCTCTTGATGCTGATGTCTGAAAGTATTAGTTTCTTCACATCCTCTTTAGCATAGCTACATAAAGTTTTCTGTGCAGTAGAGGAAAGCTGCTTATTTGGATTTTGCAATAACTCAGCCAGTCTAGTTTTACTGTATGGCTCAATTCCTAGTTTAACTGTAAAATTGTATAAAGTATAACATGACTTTTGAAATACTGATGACAATTCAAAAAGACAGGACACAAGGTTATATTGAAATGGGTAATGGTATGGAATAGAAATTGGACAGAAATGGATTTTAATCTCTGCCCTATTTGTGGGAGATTTAACTTGAAAAATCCTAGCTCCATACCAGGTAAAACTTAATTCTCTGAGTCTTGGAATATTTGTGTGTAAAATGAAAATACCTAGTTCACAGCAATATTTAAAAATAATATGAGATGCTTTATTAAAAATACCACAATATTTTATAAAAGTTTAATTAAATGTCAAAATTTCTCATGTATATTTACAGTGCTTAATTTAAGCTCTGTAAATATACATGAGAAACTGATATTGGTATTTGCTTCTGGAAAAGAACTCAATGAATTTTCCAAAAGTAAGAGAAATAATATTTTTGTATACTTTTGTGTATTTTTTTGATTATGAACCATGGGAATGTATATCCAATTCAAAGATGAATAAGTGATGTTGAAAGTCAAGTGAAATGTTCCCTTCCCTATTCTTCCTCATTCTTTAGAGAAGCTACAGGTAAAAGGAATTTAACACATGACTAAAAAGTCTTAGCAGCTATTAATTTTTTAAATATTTAAGCATTGAATAGTGTTAATCTTTTATTTTGCTCCTTTAATCACTTTATTAGGTACATATAAATTTACAATAAACTACATGTTAAAGGTGTGCAATTTAAAATGTTTCGACAGCTACATTGGCAAACCATCACCACAATCAATGTAATGAACATATACATCACCTCCCCCCAATTCCTCGTGCCTCTTTGTTATCCCTTCTGCCTAAATGTCCTGCCCTCCCCACCACAAGGCAACAAGCAATCTGCTTTCTATCACAATAGTTTATCTTGCACTTTCTAGAATTTGATATAAATAGAATTATGTACCATGTGTTCTTTTTTGGAGGGAGAGTGTAGAACTGACTCTTCTGCTTAGACATTCTAGCCCTTATGTATTATCTTATTGTGCTTTTCACTGAATTTTCCTAATGGCTAAAGATATGAAGCATGTGCTTTTTTTGTCATTTCTATATCTTCTTGGGTGATGTGTCTATGCAAAATACCTTCCCCAAGTATAAAGTTTATCTTTTCATTCTCTGGACAGCATCTTAAAAAGAGAATCATAATTTTCATTGTCTAATTTAGGGAGTTATTTTTAATTTAAAGTTGTATATTTGGTATTGTTTCTAAGAAATATCTGCCTATGCCAAGGTCATAAATTCAGGTGGTTATTTTTACTAGAACTTTCTTCACATGCATGACCTATTCAGGACTTTATTCTCTATGATACTATACACTGGTTTTTCTTAAAATCTAGATAAGATATAAACATTAGCAAAACAAACAAAACAACAAAAATTTAAATATGCTACAAATTATTAATGAAAATAATAATAGTCAGCCTCTTGAAAATAGAAACAACTTAATTCAGATTGGGAGATATGGCAAGGGTTATCTAAAGAAGTGAACTTTAAACTAGTAAGTATTTTATAAGCTTTAGAATACATTATAGCGTTTTGACATTCCCTTTCTCTGAATTCTTTTCTTTAACTCAATGAATTTTATTAAATTTATATTTGTACAATGATCATCACAGCCCAATTTTATAAAATTTCCATCCCAACCCCCAGCCCATCCCACCACTCCCCAACCTGTCTCCTTTGGAAACCATGAGCTTTTCAAAGTCTGTGAGTCAGTATCTGTTCAAGTTCATTGTGTCTTTTTTTTAGATTCCACATGTAAGTCTCACTGTCTGACTAACCTCACTTAGCATGATAATTTCTAGGTCCATCCATGTTGCTGCAAATGCCATTATTTCTTTCCTTTTAATGGCTGGGTAATATTCCACTGTGTATATGTACCACATCTTCTTGATCCACTCCTCTGTCGATGGACATTTAGATTGTTTTCATGTCTTGGCTATTGTATAGAATGCTGCAATAAACACTGGAGTACATGTATCTTTTCAAATCATGGTTTTCTCTGGATAGATGCCCAAGAGTGGGATTGCCGGATCAAGTGGTAATTCTATTTTTAGTTTTATGAGGCATCTCCATACTGTTTTCCACAGTGGTTGCACCAATTTACATTCCCACCAACAGTGTAATAGGTTTCCCTTTTCTCCACACCCTCTCCAGAATTTGTTGCTTGTAGACTTTTAGATGATGGCCATTCTGGCTGGTGTAAGGTGGTACCTCATAGTAGTTTTGATTTACATTTCTCTATTAATTAGTGATGTTGAACATTTTTCATGTGGCATATCTGTATGTCTTCTTTGGAGCATTGTCTGTTTAGATATTCTGACCATTTTTTGATGGGGAGTGTTAATCATTTTAGATTATAAAAATATTTGTCATCTCCCCTACTTAGTCTTTTATTTTGTTTTAGGATTAAAATATTAAGATTAATTGTTAGTAAAATTCATACAGAACTGATAATTGTCTATTTTTCACTTTTGCTACATATTAAATTACTTAAAAAAGCTAGGAAAAAGTATTTATATAAAAGGTGCTTATTATATACAATATTGTATTAACTACATACTTTGTTCTTCATTTTTAATCTTATTTTCATCTAGTCTTACCATTAGCACAAATATTAATTCAGCATTCAACATTTTTTCTAACAGTTTATAAAATTAGGAAAAAGACACATTATGCATGTTCTGATTTATTCAACAGCAAATACCCAGTACTCTACACCTGTGAAACGGCTTATCCATATACTAGTCATGCACATTGTTTGGGAAGCCAAAAGTGCCAAATACTCAGGTTAGTCTTTGCATGTTAGATAACATTTTATTCTGCAAAACGTTACTTTCTATACCAAATAACTCAAAAACAATTATTCAAAATGATGACCTAGTAAAATTATTTTAGAGTATAATTAACTGAAGATCAATAATATTTTTTACTTATAAAATAACATCTCATACCTGTGCAGTGTTTTAAACTTTCATTTTACAATCTGATTTGGTTTGAGTATTTCTGTATGGAGCATGGATCTTTAACAAAGACAATAGTGATTCATTTTCTTCTCTGTGCAGAACATGGCATAGGATAAAAATAAAATTTGACATGAACAAAATATGTAATCCAGCAGGATATGGAGTTTAAAACAGATCTTTTTTTTTTCCCCGTTGAAAATCAAATCTGCCATAGACATCATAATGCCCAAAGGATAATGCTAGAAATTCTATGCAGAGTTAGAAATTATTTCTGTGTTTTGCTGGCACTATGTACAAGTATAGTTGTCTCGTCACATTTTAAAACCGGCAAAATTCCATTTTGACAGATGGACAAAAGCAGTAAATGCCAACTTTCACTGTGTCAGAATCATGTACAAAAGGCTTGCATAGAAGGCCAAAAGAATGAAAATGTTCTAAAATTCATTTACTCTGCTACTAAAAATAAAACAGTGCTACTCTGGTTAATGTTTGTAGCATTTAGGATTACCAGTTAATCATACCTTAAATGTTATGGCAATTATGGATAATGACAATAACAAAAATTACTCCTCTGTCGATGGAGTAATGAATTGATTTGATGAATCCAAGGATGGTATAGGATGTTTCAGAATGTAAAGAGTATTACAAAAGAAAATCTAGAAATAAACTGAAAGGGATGCTGAGAAAGGGATAAAAACTTTAAGGAATTATCTAGAGATCTTAACCTTTAAAGGCTTATTCATTCTTGAGATTCAGAGTCTATATTAATATTACTTTTTTCTCCTGGGCAGTTTTATATATACTGAGTCAAGCAAAACATCTACCTACAATCCCTAAAATTACTTGGTATTCTAAAAAAGCAAATGGTAATTTCAATTTCTTTTAGGTTTTTATTCATAAGATAGGCACTAGCTATTTTTTATATTAGAAATATATATTCCTTGGGAAGATTCTTGAAATGGGTAAATTAATGCATAGAAAAATCACACGTTAAAAGTTAGGTTAATGCTAGCATTTTTTTTTCTAAATTGCAAACTAATTGATTAAGAATAGTAAATCAAGCATTTTAGCATCCTAGGTATATTAAGGTTTTTAAATATTATTATTTATTCCTGTGGCAACATTAACAAATCTCCACAAACAGATGGTTGAAAATTGATAGAATTGTATTATCTCATAGTTCTGAAGGTTAGATGTTGCACACAGATCTCAGTGGCCAAAACTCAAAACATTGGCATAATTGTGTTCTTTTCTGGTGACTCTGAGAAAGAAAGAATCCATTTCCTTGCTTTTTTCAAGCTTCTAGATATTGCCCCATTAGTTAAGGCATGGTCAATTTCTCTATCTTCAGAGCCGACAACTTTACATCTCTCTGATTTTTCTTCTATAATTCACATCTTCTCCTGACTCTTCTTCTGCTTCCTTCTTACAGTTTTCAGTATCCTGTGATTATTTTGGGTCTCCCAAGATAATCCAAGAAAATGTCTTTCATTGCAAGTCAGATAATTAGAAACCTTAAATCCATCTTCAATCTTAATTCCTCTTTACTATGTAATTTAGTATATTCACATGTTCTATGGATTAGTATGTGAACACTCTTTGTAGAGGTGGGGAGTATTATTGTACCCATCACAGCGTGTCCACTAGGCTCTAAAAATTCATGTCTATCTCACATGAAAAATAAATACATCTCTCACAAAGACCTCTAAAAGTCTCAACCCATTTACAACATCATTTCAAAGGGAAAACAAAAACAAAAGTAAACAAAGCAAACAGACAAACAAACATCAACTTAATATAATCAGTGAAAAAGTCTGGAATTTCATCTTCTAATTCATCAGGATTAGATACATTTGGATGAGTCTTTGTATATAAATCATCCTAGAGTAAAAGTGTTTTATATCTGTGGACTTGAGAAACCAAAAAACAAGCTATCTCTTCCTAAAATACAATGGTAAGAAAGAAATAAGATTAGTGGCATTTACGTCCATTCAAAAGTGGTGGAAAATGCAAGGAAAAAAGAAATCACTAGTGCCAAGCATTATCAAATCAAGCTGGGTAAACTCCATTCGGTTTTAAGGCCTGTGAATAGGTTGTGCAGCTCTGCTCTCTGGGCCCAAGACTCCAGTCTCTGAGTCACCTTTTTTTTTCCTGAGAGGTAGCACATGTTTGCAGCTAAGTAGTTTTACCAAACTTTCTTGCCTTTAGACATTTGAGAGTACAGCAGCCTTTTTTTTTCATGCTCTCTTTATTCTTTCACATACTTTTTTGGTCATTCTGGCTCCAAAATGACAGTCTTTCTGGTGATTTAAAATTCTCAAGAATTCTATGGGTTTCCAGTGTATGTCAGAGAAATTCACTCCATTAGTCAAGAGACCCTTACACAGGTTTTTCTTAAACTCATACCTAGTTTTGTCTTCTGAAGAGATGGCTCAGGGGAATCTATTTATTGCATACTTAATCTCTTCCAACTGCCTTTTCTGTGACTTAATAATTTGACATTTTGATCTTTCTCAAGTGCTATATTTGAAAAACATTTTGAGGAATTTGGCTACAGCCAAAATTCTATGTGGGATCATTTGGATCCAATTATAGGCAACTACAGGGAAGACCTCATGAAAATAAGCTACCTCCCCCTGCAACACACACACACCAGATGTGATGCACTTTCAAGGCATTGCAGTTTTCCTAGGGTTTCATTCAAAGGTTCAGCACCACTCATTTCCCTAGGTCAGCCATGCTCATATGCATAGCTGCATTTCTAACCAAGGTGTCTATATTCTAATGCCTCATAGACAGAGTCCTCTGTTGATAAAATTCCCAGGCTCCTATGCTAAGACCTCGTTGTTGGAGGTTTTAACTGAGGTACTTCTCTCAACTTCACTTGGTACCATTCCACTCCTGGCCCTTCTCTCTTTCCCTACTTCCTAGCTCATGGGTTCATAAATAGGCAGAAGCCTTTGGTTCAGGGCTCTTTGACAGTGAGTGAGTGGATTCTCCTTGTCTGTCCCATATCAACTTGACACTCCTAATGACCTTCTATGGGGAAAACAATGGAACACTGGTGAGTCAGTACCTCTTTCTGCCTCTTGTGTTCATTGTTGCAATGAGTACAGGCTTGTTTGCTGCTTTCAGCTTGGCTTGTTGTTCTAATAGACCACCTTGACTCCTGCTTCCTCAGCAAGTTGTACCATCACACCTTCAGCATTTTTGATATCTGGGGTGGCTGAATATTTTCTGAATCATCAAGCCCTGCTTCCTTTTTTGTTTAACAGTTCTTCCATTAATCCATCTCTTTCCTCTCTGATTTTACTATGAGCAATAAGAAGGGACCAGATCATATCTCTAATGCTTTGGTTGAAATTCTTTCAGATAAGTGTCCATTTTCTTCATTTACAAATTCTGCTTTTCATATAATGGTGGGACATCACTTTGCTAAGCTGTCTTTCACTGTATAACATAGGCACAGGTTCCAGGAATTAGGACATGAACATCTATGGAAGGCTATTATTCTGCTTACCACATTAAGATTAAGAAAGACATTATAAATAAAAGTGTATTTAATAGAGAGAGTAACAAATCCACAGAAATGTCATGGCATTTCTGCAAAATGGTATCAAATGTAGGAGACATTTCAACTGCCAACACATAGAGATTCTTTCTCTGTATTTGTAGGGCAGGGCAAATAAATTGTTACTTAAAAATATATGTATTTCTATAGAGAACTTGTGACAGTCAAGTTTGCAATAAATTATTAATAAGGTCAAACATTCTGAGATATATTGAGATGTATCCTCCCATAGAATTTGTAGTATTTGCAAGAAAAAGTGTGCAAAGATAATCTAAGCACGAATCTTGATACCTAGGTTTCAGGTTGTTTTCTGTCATTAAAAGTTGGGTAGAGCTAGATTATGCTAACATAAATTTTCCTTTCTGGAATGTGGAGAATCATTGAAAATATGATGGGACAACAATAATGGTTAAGTTTTATTAACCTAAAGGTAATTTTTTTTTTTATTTTTGGTTTTTAGGGCCCCACCTCCAGCATGTAAAGTTCCCAGGTTAGGGGTGGGATCCGAGCTGCGGCTGCCAGCCTACACCACATCTCACAGCAATGCCTGATCTTTAACCCACTGAGCTAGGTCAGGGATTGAATCCACATCCTCATGGATCCTAGTTGAGTTCATTACCACTGAGCCACGAAGGGAACTCTGAGGGGGGTAAATTTTATTATTATATTTTCCTATCTTTATGTAACAGAAGTGCAAAGTTTACATGAACTTTCTTCAAAAATGATTCCTACAGTGTTTATTAAGATCTTCCAACATGTCCACAAGGATTTTGAGATGGTCTTCAGTCTAATTTTTATAAATTAGACACTGTTCCATGTCCTTATTAAGTTTTTGGCATTTAGGGTAAAGATATTTAAACTATACTTTAAATACCACCTTTCTCAACTATAACAAAACCTCAATTTAATCATAGTATCAGTATCTTAAACCTAAAACCAACAAGTTCAGAACCATACATTGAAATTCCTCACATTAAAGCATTCTTGCCTTAATTGAGTACTAAGGTATATTTTGTTAACTTGCTTATTTTTGATTCAGTGTCCATGTACTTGCTTAAAATTTGTGACATTTATCATAGTATCACCAATTGCTACTTTCTGTTATTAGTCTGCTCCTGAACATATAAACAAGTAAAAATTGTTTCTTTACCACAACTACACTTTGATCGAAAGGAAAAAAGGAGAAACCTAGATTAGTAAAAGTCAAACTACCAAACTGGCACAAAATTTTGGGTACCATTAATCTAATCAGATAATTATAGATTTAGATATTTACCAAGAGCTATAGAGACAAAAGTGTCACCAAATAACTAATAAAAGCCAGCAAACTCACTTTACCTACAGATTCTCTGATCAGCATATCTTGTGTTTCACTGTGGGTGCTGATGGTTTCCATTATCCACCTCCCTTCTTTAATTAATGTTTGGACGGATGCTTGTCCTAGAGGAAAGGAATGCCAAGAAATAATATGCATTTTTTTGAGATATGTCTATTTAGGTCTTCTGCCTATTTTTTGATTTGGGTTGTTTATTTTTTGTGTTGAGTTGTATGAGTTGTTTGTGTATTTTGAAGATTAAGCCCTTGTCTGTTGCATTGTTGGCAACTATTTTCTCCATTCCATAGGTTGTCTTTTCATTTTTTAATGGTTTCCTTTGCTGTGCGTTTGATTGGGTCCCATTTGTTTAATTTTTGTTTTTATTTCTATTGTCTTGGGAGACTGACCTAAGAAAACCTTTGTATAGTTTATGTCAGATAACATTTTGCTGATTTATTTTCTAGGATTTTTATGGTTCCATGTCTTATGTGTAAGTCTTTAAGCCATTTTGAGTTCATTTTTGTACATTGTCTGAGGTGAAGTTCTGTTCTAGCTTCATTGATTTATGTGCAGGTGTCACGTTTTCCCAGCACCACTAGCTGAAGAAACTTTCGCATTTTATGTTCTTGCCTCCCTTGTTGAAGATTAATTGATCGTAGGTGTCTGGGTTTATTGCTGGGCTCTCTCTTCTGTTCCATTTATCCCTAGGTCTGTTTTTGTACCAGTACCACACTGTCTTAATTACTGCAGCTTTGTAATATTGTCTGAAGTCAGGGAGAGTTATATGGATGGCCAGTAAAAATGTGAAAAAATATTCAACATCTCTAGTTATTAGAGATGAAAATCAAAACTACAATGAAGTACCACCTCATGCAGGTCAGAATGACCATCACTAATAAGTCTACAAGTAACAAATGCTAGAGAGAGTGTGGAGAAAAGGAAACCCTCCTACACTGTTGGTAGGAATAAAAATTGGTACAATCACTATGAAGAACAGTATAGAGGTTCCTTAGAAAACTGAATACAGAACTACCATATGTTGTAGCAATCTCACTTATGCACGTGTCCTAAAAAACTATAATTCAAAAAGATACATGTACCTATATGTTCATCACATCACTACTCAAATAGCTAAGACATGTAAATGTCCTAAATATCCATTGATAGATGAATGGATTAAAAAGATGTGGTACCTATTTACAATGGGATACTACTCAGCCATAAAAAGAATAGAATAATGTCATTTGCAGCAGCAATATGGATAATACTAGAGATTATCATACTAAGTGAAGTAAGTCAGAAAGAAAGACAAATATCATATAATATCACTTATATGTGGAATCTAAAATGTGGCACAAATGAACCTATCTCCAAGCTAGAAACAGACTCTCAGATATAGAGAAAAGACTTGTGGTTGCCAAGAGGGAGGGAGAAAGAGTAGGATGGACTGGGAGTTTGGGGTTAGGAGATGCAAACTACTACATTTAGAGTGGATAAGCAATGAGGTCCTGCTCTATAGCACAGGGAAACATCTCCAGCCTCTTTGTCTAGACCATGATAGAAGGTACTATAAGAAAGGGAATGTAAATATATATGTGCATATATATTTGGGTCACTTTGATGTACAGCAGAAATTGGGACAGTATTGTAAATCAACTATACATTAATTAAAATATGTTTTAAAAGATATAATGTACCTTCTAATTCAATCTTTTTAATTACTGTAGCCAAATTTGGAGGGATGAGATTTCTTTCAGTATAGTCCCAGGGCCTTATGCTGTGTGAAACTTAAAATGCTGACACTTAAATACAACTACGTCTGGATTCATATTACTCACAGACATTGTAGCACTTTTTGAGGGAAAAAAAAGGTGTGTATATTATGTATTTTTGTTGTTATTCCCCTAATATTAGACAAAAAAGATAGAAAGGATCATGTGCACAGATTAAATGACTTCTGAGATCCCAGAATGACATTGTAATTAAAGCAGCTCAGTCTGTTAAAAACTACGTTTATTAAAGACCTCCAATACTTGCCTTAAATAAAGGTAATTAATCAAATAATCAAGTCTTATAATAGGGCACAAGAAATCCTTAAAATTTATGAAATAAGTTTAGGAATTATAGGAAAAGTAATTGGTTTCTTCAGAACTTCCTTTCAAGCATCACAAGACTAAAACATAATAAGAGAGAATGAACTTTGTTTGAACTCTGTAGACTAACATTTATTATCATTGTTAATATGTTTCACTTACATTAACAGGTTTCTATGAGTTCCCTCTTGTGGCTAATCTAAAATATAAAAATAACCATTTTCTTCATTTACCTATGATGGCACTGCATTAGGGAGATAACACACTATAACTGCCAGCTATATGAGAGATTTGTGTTTCAAATTTTGTTCTGTTGTTCTGTAGTTTCTTAAATCTGTTGATGATTAAAATACATATTTTATGCCACTGTTATAGAAATGAATACATTTTCCAATTATTTTCCTAGTTATTTCAAAACATATCAAAAGAATTATAAACCAAATTATAACTCAAGTATTATTCTAGGAAATAGTAAAATATTTTCTATGTGTATATAATATAGAAGCACATGAAGCATTTTCTTTGTCTCAAAGGGGAAATATTGTTATAACTGTTTTGGGATATTTTGGGGACTTTAAGACAGTCTATATTTTACACTTTAGAGCTGTGTTCTTGTGTGTCCTCATTATACAACCATTTCATCCCCACCATTCATATTGCATGATTTCCTGTCTTAGAATAGAGTCATTTAGGTTCATGTCTAGTTTAACTTCTTTAATTAATTATAATCATCTTGCAAGATTCATATCTGACTGAATTCTACACATCCACCATGGTTCAGTGCCTTGATACATGGTCAGTAAATAAGTTGAATGAAATTATGAATTCTCATAATCATGAAATTTTACTGAATATATATTATATATGGTTAAATTATGATAATGCAAAATATTTAATTTCAATAAACATATGGTCTATATTTACAAAATAACAATAAAACTTTTTTGTTTACTTTTCATTCATAATTATATCTGGTGATTTTTTATCATATGCATGGAATCTTCATAATGGGTTACTAAGATGGTAAATATTTTGCACCAGACTAACTACTGAACTTTCTTACAATAAAAACCAATTGTGGGGAGTTCCTGTTGTGGCTCAGCGGTAACGAACCTGACTAGTATTCTTGAGGATGCAGGTTCAATCCCTGGCCTTGCTCAGTGGGTTAAGGACCTGGCATTGCTGACAGCTGTGGTGTAGGTCACAGACTCAGCCCAGATCTGGCATTGCTGTGGCTGTGGTGTAGGCCAGCAGCTGCAGCTCTGATTCGACCCCTAGCCTAGGAGTTTCCATATGCCATGGGTGCAGCCTTAAAAAAAAAAAAAAGACAAAAAAATTATGGGCCACTCTCACTTTCTGAGCCAGTCTGCATTTTGCCTGTGGAGTATGTATCCATCTAAATAAACTCACTTTTGCTTTAAAAAAATTATGTATCATGACTTCTAAGAATTGTAATCAGATAGGATGTTAGCAAAGACTATTTTGATTGGACATTAGTGGAGATTGAGGTATAAATTCACAAAATTAATTAATATATTAATCAATTAATGCAACAAAAGAGCTCATAGAATTTATAGAGTGAAGAGTTGTTTCAAAGGAGGCAATAAGGGCCAAGTCCTCATTTCTGACTGAACATCATAATTGCCCAGTTGGGCCCCATGCTCAGAGATCCTATTTAAAGGATCTGGGATATGGCCCTGACATCAACAGTTTTTAAAAGCATCTGTTCTGTGTAAACATATCTGAAAGCTACTGGCATAGAGTTGAGCACACTGCAGAGGATGCAGTGACTTGTCAGTGTTATTAAGGACTTGAAATTCATCCTCAGGCAATGGGATGTCAGTACAGGGTTTTAAGCAGGGTAGCCTTGAATTCTCATTTGGTTAGTGTGAGGAGAGTGAATTATATAGAAAAAAAAAGGCAGAAATGGAAAAAGAGAGAACCTTTCCAAAAGAAGGAAAACAATAGTCTAAAGTAGTATAATGACAAAAAACAAAAAGAGAAGTTTAAGAAAAACTCAAGTCACTCTTGCTCCATCCTTCTTAGCAGTATGTTCTCAAGTGCTTACTTTCCTCTATAAGCTCTGGTTTCATTCTTTATAAACTGAAAATAATAATGTTAAATTGAGTGTGTAGTTATAAGGATTGTATGAGTTAACCTAGAAAGTTGTTTTGCAATATAGAATAGTGTTAAGTGCTTATTACATATCAGCTATATGGTTTTATTTAAATGGATTACCCTGAAAGATAATTTGGATAACAATGATTCATTGAAATATTCATACATCTATTAACAAGAATAGTTTATGTACAAAAGAGCATATATATAAAACTTTCTCCCTTCCATTTCTGAGAGAGAGCATATTAGAAACCTTATTTTGCTGAATAATATTGATGATAAAAAGCAAGGGGAGTAAAAGTTGGGAAGAGACTGAAAAGAATAATTTGAGAAAGAATTCTCATATAACAACCATTAAGGATTTTGGAATTCAATAATGTAAATCCCAATATATTACAAATTTCTTCTTGACTTTGTATTTTTTTAACTTTTCTCTAAACTGACTCCTTATTTTTATTTATTTATTTATTTATTTATTTATTTATTTATTTATTTATTTATTTATTAAGGGCCACACTGCAGTATATGGAGGTTTCCAGGCTAGGGGTCAAATTGGAGTTGCAGCTGCTGGCCTATGAGACAGCCACAGCTATGTGGGATTCAAGCTGTGTCTGTGACCTACACCACAGCTCACAGAGGGCAACTAGGGATCCTTAAACCACTGAAGTGAGGCCAGGGCTTGAACGTCCATCCTCATGGATGCTAGTCAAATTAGTTTCTACTAACCCACAATGGGAACTCCTGACTCCTTATTTTTGAAAGAGTACATCAATATAATTTATTGTAAGATTAAAGAGGTATTTTATTTCTAGGGAGTATTATTGTGACCTATTTTCAAAAGATATTTAATAAATAATAATTCAAATTTATTACCTAAATATTGATATTTAATAAAATGAAATTTGGTATATATTCACAATGAAACAGATAATGTTAATAATTTTAATAATAGGTTTCAGTAAATTAAACTTATTATTATTTAGTGCTATGTCCATTCGGATTCCCCAAAATATGTCTAAGTATTGACTGAATAAACACATTTCATTATATTAACAAAAAGTTGAGTTACCTGTAGTTCCAAGTTATATTGTTCCTTTGCTTTTACTACTATCATAGATTTATATTTATAAATTTATTACTTTATCCAATATATGTTGAGGTCTTTTCATATGTCAGGTACTGGTACAGGCTCTGGGGAATATAAGAGTGCTAAAACATTAGAAACAAGAAGAACAAAACCCCCAAACCTACCCCCTTAGAACTTACACTCTAGTCAAAAATGAATGATAACATACAACAATAATAAGTAAAATACATATTGTGTTAGATGGTAATGTGTAACAAAGGAAAATTAGGAGAATGAGTTAGGGAGTTGCCTAAGGTTAGGGAATGTAATATGAAAAAGCATAATCATGACCTTCTTGAGAAGGTCAAATTTGACAACAGCATCCATTTTAACAGCAGTGAGTGTGGGATCTATGTTAATAGTAGTGCTTAGACAGAATTTCAGATTTTGGATGTGGGCTGAAATAGAAAGATGACTTTTTCCCTTAGCAATATGTAGAATAAATTTATCATTAATAAGGAAGAGATGTGGGGAAAGCAGTCAGGTGTACCATTTTAAAGATGCAAAATTTGAAACACATTATTAGATATAGACGTATAGTATATCTAATGGAAAGTTGGAGATAAAAGACTTGGATTCAGAGAGGGGTATAGATTTGAGAAAATTTTAGAATTGTTAAGTATTCTACATGTCTTAGCGTTATATGTATATTTATACATATATATGTGTATGTATCTAAACAATAATTTTTAGTTTAGTACGTTCGTACAATATTTAAGATAATATTGCATGGATATAGTTATACTAAAACGTGATTGTTTTTCGGAAATTCCAATTTAATTGGAAAGCCTGTATTTTCCCTGTCAACTGTATACATATTTTATGTAAGGCTATGGGCCTTAATAAAAAAGAGAAAAGACTCAAGATGGTCCTGAGCATCCCAAGGTTTACCTTGAGATCAGAGAGAAACACCAAAGAATGAGGAGTTCCTGCTCTGGCACAGTGGGTTAAGGATTGGGCATTGCCACAGCGGTGGCTTAGGTCACCGCTGTGGCTCAGATGCAGTCTCTGGCCCAAGAACTTCCATATGCCACAGATGCGGCCAAGGAAGAGTTAAAACACACACACACACACACACACACACACACACACACACACACAAATACAAGACTAGAAAGAGGGAGTGGCCAGTCAGTTAAGAGGAAAAGTACAAACAGATTAAAGGGGCAGAAAATCTGGAGTGATTATCCTCAAATAGGTAAGAGAAGGAAAAGATCAACTACATAATAGAGGCACTGCCTTTATCCAGAAGTATAGACAGCTTGTGCACAGAAACAAGTGCAAAGTAAAGGACATGCTATCGATGCAGGTAGTTAAGACATGTATGTGAGGACAGAGGGAGAGGAAGCTAGTTTGTACAGGTTATCTTCTGGTTACTTCCATTTTATCAATGAAATACACAGATTAAAACCATCAGGAAAAATTGGTGAAGAGATGTTGGAAGTTTGAAGTTTAAGGAAGTCGTAGAAACAAATAAGATACCTTTGAATTCTCATTTTCAAAGCAACATTATTTTAACTGAATTTTATGTGCATTTTATTTTGATAATCTTTTCTTAGGACACAAATGTTAAACATATTTAGCATAATATATATCTTAAAGTTTTTAAGTAAAATGATTTTATTTAAAATATTTGTAAAATAAAAAAATACTAGATATTTAAATAGTCTTCTCTGACGTTTTCCTCAGCTTTCCAGAAGAATCTAAATTGACATTTCTGCGATGTACTATTAAACTTATGTGGGTTGAGTAATATGTTTGTAGTCCAGAGATTTAAAAATTGCACTGATCTAGCATTAGATGATGTTCATCAATAGGAAAATCATATGCAATGGTCCCTGAGAGACTGGTTCCAGGATACCCCGCAGATACCCAAATCCATGGATACTGGGGTCCCTTATATAAAATGGCATAGTAGAGTCAGTCCTCCTTATCCCTGGATACTCTGCATATACTGGTGGTCAACTGCATTATATTCTCCCAATCATGACACTTTTTAGTGAAGAGAGATACTGGTAGTAATTGGGCTGATGCAACAGGTATAAAGTGGGACTGTCCTAGGCTAACTAGAATGTTCAAGAGCAAGTTTTAAAAGTCATGGGGATAGAGATGATCTCTGATGCTTGGTTATGAAGCCTTATGGAGGGAAAAACAAAAGTGTTTTGATTTGATAAGACGTGTTAGTACTGCATTATACCATGAAGAAGGAAATCCTTTTTTTTAAGATTTGTATAAATTCTTACAATGACAAATACCTACAGTAAAAAACTAGGCCTCCTTTATGCAGTGACAAAAGGGAGGCAATACATCTAAATCAACAAATTCTCTCCAGCCTCCAATAAAATATATGTCCCAGGACAGCATTCTCTTACAATGTCACAAACTAAGCTGTGGCAAAATTATGTTTTCAGAGTCCAATTCTTTTCTCTTTTCTTTATGTTATCTTGGTGTAAAAAATTTATAATACACTCAAAGTGGGATCACACTTTTCCCCTTCTTTTTTGATTATAAAGATTTATATTCTGATTTCTTGGCTAGTTAGCCCCTTCATTGGGAGGATTCTATTAATTGCCCAGAGTAATCATATTCTCTGCAAGGGCCTTTAAGAAAAACCTAAAATAAAAGTTTAGCATCAATAAATAATTAAAATAGTTGGTTTTTTTTAAAGTTATGAATCCATGTCCTAAATCAATGACAGATCTTTATCAGTTCCACTGGCTAATAATATAATTTGTATATTATTATCATCAGTCATCATCACATAATGTAGAAGGTAATTTTGATGAGTGTGCATAAAAGCTTAATGCCAGCCCTTTTACATGCTGCTACTATTGTATGCAGTATGTCCCCAAGTTATCACTACCTCCTCAGTTTGCATGGTTACTGATGCTTAACTCATTTATCTCTCAACCTTGTTTTTAACCAGTTAGCAAGATTGTTTAATTGACCAACAAACCTTTCCCTTGGCTCTAACTCTAGATCACCGCCATCACTTTTCTACTTTAGAGATCATTAAATCTTCTCCCTGTCTTCTGTTTTATTCACAGCTTCTTTTAAGGGAAATTGTCCCACTCTTTGGTTTTGCTCATGTTGCAAACGTATGTCCGTAAAATTTCACACTCTAGGTGGTTTTAGTTTACCTGATAGGAATAAGCATCGATTTGTATGCAATTAAGCTATAATTTTATTGTTAATATGCAAGTTAGCCTTATCAATCTTGCTCAATGTCTGTTTTCTCTGTCTCTCTGTGTTTCTCTCAGTCTCTCTCTCTCTGCCTCTCTGTCTTTCTCTCACACAATTTCTATCTTTCTTTGGAATCTAATCTGTGAAATACTTAGTTCAGTTAATCCTGGGAATTGAAGCTGAAATATGTATGAATAGCAAGGAGCCATAGAATACACTAGGAGACAAAAAGGATCCTGATTTTGCAGAAAGAAATGATAGTATAGAAAAGACAATCATCCGGCAAATCAAAAGAAGAGTGTAAAGAAAAAAATTAGTGTACCAGAGAAATTCTGTATTCTCTTTCCATTTAGCTGTTTAGAGTTACTCGTCTTCTGTGTTCTCCACAAGACCTTCCTTCATTACTTTTCCCATTCAGGATTAGCCGTGAAACTTTTTTCCCTTTACTGTTGTACATTTAGCTTTGCAGGTACAAATATAACTCCTTTCCCTCATTTGAGTTAGTCTAAGGGATTTTCTGTTCCTTGAAAACAAGGAGACCAAGCTAAAACACCATAATCCATACTGCAGCCAGAGCCACCTTCTTTTAATAATACCAGTGTCATCATGCATGTTACCATAATGTGATTTATAAGCATTTCATGATATTGACACAGATTGCATCTCAAACTTCACCCTATATTATGCTCTATACTATATTCACACATATTTCCTCATTCCCCTTTTACATCTGCTATATTCTCATTCATTTGTCAGTTATCAAGTTATATGATATCATCTCTGCAAAGTTCTACTCAAACCATGACAAAAAAACACTCAGTCGTGTGCTTCTCTTGCATATTCATGTAGGTTCCAGTGGTTTCCGGCATAAAATTTATCACTTGTTTTTTTATTGTAGTCTGCTGTTTACATGACTATGTAAGGATTTATAGTGTTGTGTGAGCTTTCTATGAAGGCTGTTCCTGAGACTCAGGCAAATGTGTAATCAGAACTGACATTGTACTACTCTGTCCTCAAGGTTCTGTGAGCTGACAGCCCTCTCACCCACCCCTTCTCAGTATGGGGCTTTTGGGAAGGAACAGTGAGTGAATAGAGCAGGAGAAAAAAGAATTAAAATTGGCATGGCTTTCAGGGATCTGTGTGAAAATAAGTGGAAAAGGTTTGAGCAACTGCTAAAACATATATTTTATTTACATCTTATTGGTAAATAATTGTGATTATTTAATAAGGGCAAAATTTTGTTTTGAATTCTGTATACAACTTTTCTCAAATAGCTGCTAAGTAGTTAGAACTTAGATTCTGATGAAGATGTTTGTACTTAACTATTTAAAACAATGTGGGTGCTATGTATTTCTTTTGTTTTAGGAGCATTAGGGAAAAAAAAAAATTACCCAGACACTAAGGATAACATGAAGTTAAAAAGTTAAAAACTGTTTTTACCTGCTCATGAAGAATTCAGGAATTTCACTTTCCTATACCTTGGCTTCTTCATTTTCTTATCTCTACCTCACCTAGTTTTGTCTTATTTATGACTGTTTATTTCTTCTTTTGTTTGGTAAGGTCCAAGGCATGTGACAAGCCCAAGCCTCCATCTTTTGAGAGATCATTGCCACTTGTCTCACATGCTTTAACATTCAAATCTGCTCTGATGTGGTTTCACTGAAACTCTGGATTTGTTGCAATAAAATGTACGCGATAGATCAAAATCCACTCAGCCCAAAGCTTTATTAAATGCAACATAAAGAACCATGATTTGCATCTTAGTACTCTACGTTTAAGCACACTTGAGTTTCATTTTGGGTTCTGCTGCTACAAGATATTTTTTTCCTCCAAAAAATTTTTTAAAACAAAGAGTGAGAGAAATGCATCAGTATAGGATTTTCATATAGAAAAGACTTAAATTATTAACAAATTACAACTGATTTTCTGAACAGCACTTATTTGAAAAGCATGCACATTTTATTCAACTATTATAATGAGTCCACTTAAGCACACTTTCACTCTCTGTTTCTTTATTTTATGATCTAGGTCACACCACACACTGTAGAATACATTTTCTGAATTAATTTACATTGCCAAGAAATTGGAGACAGCAGTTTATAGGAAGCAAAGCATATTCTATCAGATGCTTTTTTATTAAAGTACATTTTATTCTAATTCTGTTATTCTTGCTTGATATTCTGTGTCATAGATTCTCAATCTGTATATTTTATTGAGGGTGGTTCATGCTGTAATTGCCTTTTTCGGTAAACCATGATTTCACATGCAAAAATTAAATTTAATAAAAATTTATTTACAATTATTAAACCATAAATAACATTACTGCTACTTCTTGGAAACAGGCCTAAATTAAAAAGGTCTTTCAATGCATTTCTTCTCCATAACATTAATCTGTTTTAAAGCAATATGCTGACAATGTTGCCATAATAATGAAAGCATCTCCATTTGCGTTCAAACAATAAGATTTCTAAGAATATCTTCAGATATACCAAAATATGACTCACTTCTGATATCAAAAATGCTAAATATACTTATTTACATGTTAATCTACTATTTCTATGAAAAATATAATTTCCTTGATGATAATGATAATTTTTGTTTTAATATATTAAAGGTAAATAATCTAAAAATAAATGTATGATAAAAATCTTATCCATGTAATTCACACACAATAGTTTAATGGTCTCCTTTTGATTAAAGATAGACTTTCTGCTTCATTCCATGTGAGTTACTAAATTTGTTTGTCTACTTTTTAAGACTATCTGTTATAAAATATATTCTCATTTATGTTGAAAGATTCTAAAACAGGTTATGACAAAATTTAACAAAAGTATGACTAGCATATTTGGAAATGTATTAAAGGGAGCATATCTTTGAAGTATAAATCATTATTCATCACTGTGCATCTGGAGAAAAACCCTCAGCTGTCTTGGTGGACAACATCATGCCAGAGCCACAGTAACTACAGGCCCTGCTGAAACCAGGCATAGTATTATACTCCCATTGCACATTCATTTATCCACATTCAAAGTTGACTTTTTCAGACTCTTCTCCTTTCTCTCCCACCCCCCAGTAAAATATCCTCAATTTTCACTGTTTCAAAAAACATCTGGCTTTCTGCTTCATTGAGAAAATTGAAGCAATGATGAAAACTAGATGTATTATTTATTCAGTACAATACTGGATGTTAGTAGTGAAAGAAGGTGTCATGGGCTTTTCCCTAAACTCTGGGGAAATAATTTAGTCCTTCACTATTAAGTGTGTTATCAGCCTAGGATTTTCATAGATGCCCTTTACCAAATTGAAGAGGTTTCTTACTATTCTTATTGTACTGACAACTTTTATATTTGATAGGTGTTAGATGTTTTTAAAGTTTCCAAATCCTTTCTCTGTACCTACTGGAATGCTAATATGGTCTCTCATCTATTCCATTAATACAATGAATTATATTGGTTGATTTTTAAATGTTAATCAAATCCTGCAATATTGGATAACTCCATCTTGGTCATGACATATACTTTTAAGTATTATTGGATTTAATGTGCTATTACCATAAAAGAATTTGTTCCCTATAGATATAAGGGATATTGGTCTAGAATTCTTTTTTTTGTAATGTCTTTACTAGATTTTTCTTAATTGTTATGATAGCTTCACAATACAAGTTGGGCAATGCTCTCTCTTTCTCTATACACAGAAATGTTTTTAAGTGTATTGGGACTGCTTCTTCTGTCACATTTCACAAGATTCATCAAATTCTTTGGTCCTGGGGTTTTCTTTGGGGGGGATTGACAACAAATTAAATTTATTTATTTGATATACTATCTTCTATTTTTTCTTGTGTCAGTTTTGCTCAGTTGCATTTCAATGAAATTCACCCATTTTATTAAAGCAATAAAGTTTCATTTTTATTAAATTTTTATTTTTACTTATTTTCATTGCATTGTGATGAAAATATTGGTTGCATTATTTCTACTTTGCAGAATTTATTACGTTTTCTTTATGTTCTACTATATGATTAATTTACATGAGTCCTATGTTTACTTGAGATGAAATTATATTCTCTAATATGAAGTTTTAGAGTGCTGGTATATTTTTATAAGAGCTATGATCTTTTTATAATACTGTCTAGCCACTTTGTATTTTTACCTACTTTTGTCCTCTTGAACTGATAGTGGTGTGCTAAGTTCTTCTATAAATATATTTCTTCTTATTTTGGCTCTTATGTAATTTTTTATTTATAAAGTTAGTTTGCACTTATTTTTCACGCTGTTGTGTAGGTGGTCATAACTGTTACATATTTCCTTTGAGTATGGTTTAAGAATTTAAAGTTGTTTACTGATATATTTAATATTTGGGGTCTGAATTCTGCCTTTTTTTGTATAAGAAGAACAATACTTCCTTTCTTTGTTTTCTTTCTCTTTGGTGTTATACTTTTCTCATCCTTTAAATTTTAGTCTTTCAGAGTCACTTTGCTTTAGATGTGCCTCTTGAATACTGAATTAAGATGTTTCACTCTGTGAACCAATTTAAAGTTTTTCTGTGTATTTAATCAGTGTCAATTGCTTCTCATATTTATTTGATGTAATAAATATGCTTGGCATTAATTCTACCAAGGTATTTTTGTTATGATAATTTTGGCATTTATATTGTATATACTGAATTCCATTCCTCTATGTGTGTTATTTTTTTTTTCCCTTTGGCCAGTGTTATTGCTTTGGTATTTAGGAAGTTTATATTTTTATTCTAGTGGCTATGAGTATACTAAATAACATTTGTAATACTCTTATTCTTTTTTTTCCTGCTTAAATTTTTACTATTGGGTTTTGTGACTACCAAAAACATCTTTGGACTCTGCTATGGACTAAATTTTGTCCTGCCCAAATTCGTATACTAAAGCCCTAGACCCCAATGTCATGGTATTTGGAAATGAGGCTCTGGGAGACAGTTAGGTTTGGATGAGGTCATAGAGTGGAGTCTTCATGATGGAATTTGTTCCTTTATAAGAGAAACACCAGAGAGCTCTCTTTCTCTATGTATTGTGAGGACATGTGAAATGTCCACTGTCTGCAAGCCAGAAAGAGGTCTTTTACTAGAACCTAACCATGGTGACATGGTGATCTCATAACTTACAGCCCCTGGGACTGTGAGAAAATCAATTTCTGTTACTTAAGCTACCCAGTCAATAGTATTTTGTTATGATGGCCCAAGCTTTTAACAAAAATGGATTCTCTTATGACTATATAAAATCTATGAGCTTATTCTATGTACCTCTTCCCTCTTTCTTCTTCCACTATGTTTTTAGTGTACTATTTATATCTTGTCACTATGTTAATTAGTTTTATATTGGCTAGCACCTTTGTACTAAACTTCTAGTTTTTGATCTACAATTAAAAATATTCAATGCATATATTTTGCTAAGATGTTTATTATCATCTCGTGGTTGAATAAAGCTCATTTTCTAGTAGATTTTTCAGGATGATTCTATATACAGTGCTCCTTGTATTGTTGCATGTTCAGTGTATTCCTGTAGACTAGATTCTTGAGGGCTACTTGGCTAGATGTAAAATCTTTGGCTTGCTTTCATTTTTGGAATTCCTTGTTAATTTACATTGCCTGTTATGTCAAGAATCAAGAAGTCTGACACCAATCTGATTTTTTTCCCCTTTGTTAGTTAACTTGGTCTTTTTGCCTAAAGGCCTTAAACATTGATTCTTTTATCTTTATTGCCTAACAGTTTTGATAGGAGCCATCTTGAAGTTGAAGTTTCCAGGTCAGTGTTCAGTGATACACAAGACTTTTCAATATGCAGGTTCAGGTATATTTTTATCTTTAGTAGTATGTTTTCTTAGATTGAAACGTGCATTCTGTTTTATTCTATTTCTCACAGAGTCCAAAATAAACAGGAGTTTCTGTCGTGGCTCAGTGGAAATGAATCTCACTAGTATCCATGAGGATGCAGGTTCGACCCCTGGCCTCGCTCAATGGGTCGGGGATCTGGCTTTGCCATGAGCTGTGGTGTAGGTCACAGATATGGCTCAGATCCCATGTTGCTGTGGCTGGTGTAGGCTCGCAGGTACAGTTCCAATTTGACCCCTAGCCTGGGAACCTCCATATGCCATGGGTGTGGCCCTAAAAAGATAAAACAAAAACAACAACAAAATATATAGATGTCTGTCTGTTTACGGTTTTGTGTGTGTGTCTGTGTGTGTGTGTAAAGAGAGAGAAAAAGAACTAAGAGAAAAAAAATTTATAAAAAGAGAAAACTAATCTAAGGATATTTTAAATTAAAAGATAATCAATATTACCATATTTGAAGAATATTGCATAGAATATCTAATTCAGCTTTGTCATTTTGAAGTGTTGCTTTTGCTTTGTGTTTTTTTTTGGGGGGGGGATGGATTTTTATCATCTGACTTTTTTAAAATTATGAGTTCTGTAATTCAAATCCAACATTCCAAGTTTCACTCTAGTCTTCAATTTTTCCTTAGTTTTAAATTCTTTTTTCAATCATGAAAAACTTGATTTTCACTACCTACAAAATTATTACTAATTTGTTCAACCTTAGAATACATATTAATCATGTATTAGAAATATCAAATACCAATGCAGAAACTGGGTTTGTATATTCAGGATGCAGAGAGAAGCAAATAGGCAAGAGCATGATGAGAAGATCAGAGAGAGGTTAAAACTGAGTTAAGAAAACTAGTCTAAGGCCTAGAGTCAATTATGAACAATAAGCTGGGTACCAAAATATTTTAAGGTTATTAGCCAAGCTTTGCTTACCAGGATTAGAGAAGTTATGAATAAAAGCCTAAATAACAAGAATTTGATAATTATGTTTACTTTCAAACATTACCTTGCTTGATTATAATTCATTTTTTTCTCAGGAATAAGCAGAGTTAAAATATTTTTTGGCTTTGTTTCTAGGATTTAGAACATGCTCTCACTTTCTTCACATATTCACATATGACAGTTTCCTAAAGTCATTTCGAGAGTATATAGGGGTTTTTTTCTTTGTTTTATTTTGTTTGGTTTATGAAGATTTTATATATAAATAAATAAATGTGATTAGGAAAACATTTGACTTCTATTCACCTCTACATTTTCTGACATGTATTTGACTATTATTTTGCTCTATATAAAATCCCATTAATGCTTCAGGTCAGGTCCATGGAGCATACTTAGGGAAACAGGCCAATTCCAAGCCAATAAGAAATTGCAGACTTGTTGTCACCCTTTTTGAAGGTATAAGAAATATATATATAAAAAAAGTTTATTGAGAAGAATACCATGAACACCAGGTTGGAATAAGAAAACACCTTCCTAAGTGGGCTTAGCATAGATGTATTCCCCAGTAAAATGTTTCCTCTTTAATGAGGAAACATAGGCTCAGAATTTGAAAAGATTTATCTCTCTAAAGCCTAAAAAACAATTTTTAGAAAGGTATTCATTTTCATGAATGGGGTATAATATTTCCAGAGATGGAATTTATCTGGAATAGTATAAGCTTTGACTCTTTGCAAAGAATCAAAGTTACCAAAGCAACTGCATTCAGTACTTGATTATAGAGGATAGACAAGATTTGAAGCACATCATTTGACTGTTTTTCTTCCACCAGAATTTTAAAACCAAGATAAAAGGTAGCATTATGAAATCTGTAAAACTTCCTTTAAGATAAAACAAGAGTCATGATTTTAGAAAGAATATCACACAAATTATCAAAAGAAAATGGAAATTCCAATTTGGACAATCCATTCTTTTTGCCCACTGCTCTACAGATTTCAGAGACTTTAGTTTTGACTCTAAAATGCTTTAGTAAGTATTCATTTGCAGAATTATGTGCTAATACAGTGAATCAGTATATAGAAGATGCCCTCTTCAAAGTTGCCTTATTTCATATGCAAATAATAAATGATTTTCTGTGACTTAATTTATTTACCAAATGAATAGCAGTAAAATATACCCTTATATATAGATTTGGACCTACATAGATTCAAATGAGGTATGCAAGTAAATTATATATGTTCAATTGATTTCATAGGAAAAATAGATATTTAAAGATATATCCAAAATGATGGCTTAGTAATTGTCACATAAATTTAATATTTGAGAGAGACAGAACTAGGGAGAGTTTCATATGCCAAGGCATTGCACAGCACTGTGATGTTTCTTGAGAAACACCAAAGCAACTGAGTTCTAGCCATATGCCATTAAATCACATATCTTAATAATTTAAAAACTCCTCTTTAAACTTATACAGTAAAGATTCAAAACCTGATGTAAACATAATTAAGACTAAGTGTTTTATTATTTACTTCTTGTTTGGTTTCAATGAGTCCATAAGATTAAATGAATGGAAAGGCAAACAACTAATTTTGTTTAATACAGTAATATTATTCACAGTCTTCCTCTGTAAAAATCCAGCCTACAGATATGTGTGTGTGTGTGTGTGTGTGTTTGTGTCTGTCTTTGAACATGTATGTATATGCACCTTGAGGAAGGCGCATATAAGGAACCTTCCTCAAGGTGGGAAATAAACCTTGGGGATTTGAATCCTTTCTCTCTCATTCCAGCTGTATGCACTTGGTAAGTTCACCAATACTTAAATACCACAATTTGCACATCTTTAAAAAAAAAAAAGATAATGATTGTTACCTCAAAGGACTGCAGAATACCCTCCCAACAAACATTTGGTGCTGGAATCAGCTCACACTGGCATGCAAAAGCCAAATGTATGCATCTTTTTTTTAACTCCCATTCAGTGATATCACATTGGCAGCCTTGAAAGCAGACTTATTGGAAGTAGTCATTCCATGAAAATCAACAGGACATATCACCTACCCCTGCCCAGAAGCAGTTTTAATAGCACACAGCTGAATGTCATACTGTATGTAGACAATGAATAGTAGTTCTTTAGTCATTATTATTATTATTATTATTGTCTTTTTGTCCTTTTAGGGCTGCACCCATGGCATATGGAGGTTCCCAGGCTAGGGTCTTATCAGAGCTGGAGCCACTGGCCTACACCAGAGCCACCGCAATGCCAGATCCAAGCCTCAGCTGCGACCTACACCACAGATTAGGGCAATGCTGCCACCACATCCTTAACCCAATGAGTGAGGCCAGGGATCGAATCTGAAACCTGGTGGTTCCTAGTCAAATTCATCTCTGCTGAGCCATGATGGGAACTCTGTTCTTTAGCCATTATTAAGCCATTTAAATAGTAGCTATATCTGGACTCATGTATAAATTAGAAATATATATGAACATCTAAGAGACTGTGAATAAAAGTATCTTTAAGATCTGAAGATCAGTAATATATAGCAATAGTAATAACAACAAAGATTAGAAATTCTGAATTTCTAAATTAAATAATCTTCAGTGGCTCTCAACATACAGACATTTATATAGAATTAGACAACTTTCCTAGAATTTTGTGATTAATATAATTTATTGCACTGCTGCCATCATTCCAATGGTGTAAAGTATTTATCTAGGTTTGCTTTTGGAATTCAGAGAGCTGTTTGTGATTTCATCTTTTCATGTATATTTTGTTAGGTGTATGCATCTTCCCTTGGAGTCTACAATTTATGCTACCTTCAAAATGCTCTAAATTCTTAAAACACAAAATAAAATGTATTTTAATGTCACATTAGAGTGACTTTTTTTCTGGGAAAAAATACAAAGTAAATCAATTTCTGTAGTTGCTATTGGCAGGGAAATACCCTAGATTCCCATTAAATCCAATCCTATAATGGTGGTAACAGTTTTGTTTATCTTTACTTTGTATCATGCTGTGAATTTCAATAGAAATACTGTTTCCAAATATCCTTAATGGATTTTTTCCTACAGTATGTGCATTTATTTATGAGTGGGTAACTCTATGTACTAGCTTTCAAAAATGGATAAAATATTGTAGATTGTTGTTATTTCAGTGAAGAATTGTGTGAATTGTTCTTTTAGGTAGAATCAGGAGTTTGGTGAAAGTACACAAAAGAACAAATAAATCAAGTAAAATATATAGGACTGTGCAAAATAAGGTCCATTCTCATGAAAGAAAATACATACCTTATCTGATGATTTTTCTTTGATGTTAAAAGTTGCTGATAATCTATGCACGCTTGCCATAAAAAGTCTTTCTTATACACTGTCTTTCCTTGGGCACTTTGTTGTTTCTCTATATTCTTCACAATGTGGACATCAGCTGTTAGCTTTAAACAAAAAGTTTAAAATGGCAATGCTAGTTTATATGTCTAGATATGTGAGATCTTGGATCTGCAATAAAAATTACTGTAACTACAGATAGATGTACAATATGAAAGAAGATTTTCATCCAGAAATTAATTATAAAGCATTCTGGACAAAAGTTTAAATTGTATTTGATAATCACATTTGACCATCCAATAGTAAAGCTTCAGAGTTGGAGACTACCTCGATCTTAATGTGTACTACTGAAATAAATGGCAAGCTGGATTCAGGCTTTGGGACTATTCCATTTCCTTTGAGCTTCTTAATCTAGTTGTCATGTAAAGGAGTTATATGTCTTGGAATTTGATCTTAAAATCAAAATCAAAGATTTCTGCTTCCATCCTAATAGAGAAATTTACACCCGATTAGCCTTGCCAATATAAATGATTAAAATATATGCAAAATATACAAAAAATGCTATTTTTATATATTGCCTAAAAGGGAACACAAGTTTGTAATTTTAACAGGTAATATGGAAAACAGATCCCTGTCTGCCAATAGCCAGAGAAGAGGGAGATGATTGGCTTCATAGAAATATAGGGGGATTTTGCAGGGCAATGAACATGCTCTGTGTCACTTTGTTGGTTGTTACACAACTCTACATTAGACACATGTGAGCAACTGAAACACACAAAATTGGAGAATTGTATGCATATAAATTATTCCTCGACAAAATGATTAAAAGAACTGATCATAGACCTAAATTTAAAAAGCCAGGAGTTCCTGTTGTGGCACAGTGGATTAAGAACACAATGTAGCAGCATATGGAGGTTCCCAGGCTAGGGGTCCAATCGGAGCTGTAGCTGCCGGCCTACGCCACAGCCACAGTAATGCCAGATCCGAGACGCATCTGTGACCTACACTGCAACTCACAGCAACACCAGATTCTTAACCCACTGTGCAAGGCCAGGGATCAAACCTGCGTCCTCATGGATGCTAGCCAGATGTGTTTCTGCTGAGCCACTAGGGGAACTCCCAAAACACATTTCTTAAGAAAATAAAAACAGTTCCCAGCTGAAAGAAAATATTCAATATGTCTGTATCTATAGCTGTATCTGTATTCATAATTCTATATATGATAAACAGTTTCTATATTTTCAAAAAATCTTACAATACAATAATAAAATAAAAATAATTTTTTAAAAAGAGAAAATGCAGCAGTCATCTTACAAAAGATGACAGACTAAACACTAATAAACTAAAATTAAATGGCTCAATAATTTTACTTATCAAGAAAAGGCAAATTAAACCATAATTAGATGTCATTATATACCCTTCAGGGTGTCTAATTTAGAAAACACTGGTGAGGGAGTTTCCATTGTGGTACAGTGGAAACGAACCCAACTAGGGACCCTTAGGTTGTGGGTTCGATCCGGGGCTTCACTCAGTGGGTTAAGGATCCGGCATTGCCATGAGCTGTGGTGTAGGTTGCAGATGTGGCTCCAATCTGGCATTGCTGTGGCTGTGGCGTAGGCTGGCAGCTTTAGCTCTGATTGGACCCCTAGCCTGGGAACCTACATATGCCGGGGTGTGGCCCTAAAAGGCAAAAAAAAAAAAAAAAAAAAGGCTGGTAATACTAAGTGTTGATGAGAAAATAAAATTCAAAATTTTATGCCAGGAATTTAAAATGATACAACCACTTAGGAAACCTCTAGTAGTTTCTTATTAATTCAAACAACTTTTCCCGGATGACCTAGGTATTTACCCAAGAGGACTGAAAATCTTTATCTGCACAAATACTCTTACTGAAATAGTCATAAACACTTATAATCTTCCAAGCCTGGAAACAATCATGTGTCCCGATATCTTTTTACATAGGTGTTTATGTCTAACTATGTTTCTGACAATAGAATATGAACAGATTGCTGTCTCTTGTATGCTGTTTGTGTGAGGTGCCAGAGGGCACTATCCTCTATCTCTTTGTGCTTTTAATCCTTCACTTGGGAAGTTTCCAGTTAGAGCTAAGATAGGAGAAGACTGACTTTCTAGATCACCTAATAGAGTTGCCTTCAATTGTGGCATGGGTAATAAATCAATTCATTTGCGTTAAGCCTTTGAGATAGAAATTTTGATTTCTTAGAGCATCTTGTACCACTTTAACTGACATAGTTAATATTTTCAACTCTAATGCAACTGATTTTTATAAGTACCACAAATCTTGAAAACACAGTCTAGTATAGAAAGAAATGCCTAAATTCTTTAGCAAAGCATGCTGTACATACTTTGTAAAGACGGACATCTTATGATTGAATTCTGTGTTTTTATTTACAGTTCTTAATCTGTTTTATCATGAATTCTGAGTTAGCAGAAAGCTAGCTTGTTTTCTCATTATCCAAACAAGGGTTTTCAGAATTGTATAAGAGGCAACACATGATAGTGATCACTGGGAAAAAAAAGAGAGAGATCAAAAGAAGCCCTGTGATTCCTCCATCTTACTTCCTGGGGAAGAGTTTACAGGGCATGGCACAAAGAAGGAGAACCCAGCTTGAACCTGGCAGTCTCTCAAGTTAAGGATATGAACCTGAAAGTACAAGGACAGATTGGCTAGAGTTTTCAAACAGAGTAATAAAGAAAGAATATTTTCATAGGAAGAAAACTCCAGAACTCTCCAGATGGCCTTCCTTGCGTCTTTATCTGTGAATTCATTATTGCAAGTATATAAGGTTTTACCCAAGCTAAAACAAACAAAACAAAACAAACAAAAACAAAAATAAAATTTAAAAAAAGAGCAGAAGTAGCAACCCTCAGAGCTCACTCGTGATTTCAAAAGTTCCTGTTCCTGTCAGCCAGAGTGGAAAGGCTTTAATTCAAGGAGCTTAGACTAAAGTAATAGAATATTTTGTCAACAGTGGGGGAAAGAAGCCCTTGCCCTACTTAACATAGCTTAAAACAAAATCTTGAAAAAAAATCAGTATTTCCAAGTAATTTGTCTACATCCAAGTAAAAAAAAGTTCAAGGATATTCATAGGAATATACAAATATTTAACAACATAAAAGATAAATTTTAAATATTTGGTTTCCAAGAAAACAGAAAACAAAACAAGAAAATTGTCTCAAATATAAAGAATATTTGACCCATATGAAGAGAAAGAAATCCTTCAATCTAAAGTGATCCTGCAAAAACACACATCATAATATTAGTGGACAAAGACACTAAAATCTATTACAGCTATATTCCATATATTCAAGAGGCAGGGAAAAGACTGAGGGTGTTAAACATGGGTATGGGAGATACAAAACTATGGTACTTCTGGAGATGAAAATTTCAATTGATAAGATGAAAAATTTCATTGAATAGGATATATATGAGATTAGAAAAAGAGGAATAAAAGTTTAGTGAATTCAAGATATCACAAATAGAAAAAAAGCAAGAAAGTAAAACAGGGTTTAGTGAGCCATAGGAAAACTTCAACAGCCTAATATATGTATTATTTGTATAATTGCAGTACTCAAAGGAGGTAGAGTGCAGAAAGTATGTGAAGAAATAATTGTCCAAAATTTTCTAATTTAATAAAAAATATAAATCCTCATGTTCACAATGCTTGATGCCCTACAAGTATGTGAAATAAAAAGAATATTACAACAAAGTATATCATAATTAAATTTCTTAAAACTAGTTATTTAGAGAAAAATCTTTAAAACAGCTAGAGTAAATTAAACATTCAATAGGGAAAAACAGAATAATTACAGCAGTCTTCTCATCAAAACCTGCAAAAGACAACCATAATTTTAAATTACTAAGAGGAAAAAGAAACAAAAGCCCTATTAGTATTAAATTTTCATTTGTTTTTGCTTTTTTGTTGTTGTTGTTGTTTCTTGGGCCGCTCCCTCGGCACATGGAGGTTCCCAGGCTAGGGGTCGAATCGGAGCTGCAGCCACCTGCCTATGCCAGAGCCACAGCAACGCAACACGGGATCCGATCCGCGTCTGCAACCTACACCACAGCTCACGGCAACGCCGGATCGTTAACCCACTGAGCAAGGGCAGGGACCGAACCCTCAACCTCATGGTTCCTAGTCGGATTCGTTAACCACTGCGCCACGACGGGAACTCCATGTTTTTGCTTTTTTTTTTAAGGCCACAGCCTAGGGGTCGAATGGGAGCTATAGCCACCAGCCTATGCCACAGCCACAGCAACTCGGGATCCATGCCACATCTGTGCCCTACACCATAGCTCATGGCAATGCCAGATTCTTAATCCACTGAGCCAAGATAGGGATGGAACCTGCATCCTCCACCTTACGAACTTGGATACTAGTCAGGTTCATAACCACTGAGCTACAACGGGAACTCCAGTATTAAATTTTATAGCTAGCAAAAATACATTTTAAAAATCATGGAGAAATAAAGACTTTTTCAGACAGATAGAAAGTGAAACAATTAATCACCAGAAGACAGGAGCTACAAGAAATATTAAAGTCCTCAGCAGAAAGAAAAACCCACTCAGATGGAAGTCTGAATTTACATAAAAGAATAAAACTCACTGAGAAAAGGTAAATATATGGGCAAGTATAAATGACTTGTTTATCATTAAAAAAAATTAACTTCAAAAGACAGTTAACAGTTAAAACACAAATATTAACAATATATTGGGAGGTTTATAGCATTTGTAGAAGTAAAATATCTCACAGCAATAACACAAAAGCTAGTAGGGTGAAATAAGTACTAAGAATATAACATAAGGTTCTTACAACGTACATAATGTGTTATATTAATTGAAAAGAGAATGTGATAGGGAGTGTCTGTTGTGGCTTAGTGGGGTAAGGACCCAACGTTGGCTCTGTGAGGATGAGGGTTCGATTCTTGGTCTTGCTCAGTGGGTTAAAGATCTTGCATCGTCGCAAGTTTCATTCAGCATAGGTCACAGATGTGGCTTGGATCTGGTATTGCTTGGCTATAGTGTAGGCCTTAGCTGCAGTTCTGATTTGACTAATAGCCCACTAACTTCCATATGCTGCAGGTGAGGCCATAAAAAGAAAATTCAAAAAGATAAGAAAAAGAAAAAATAGAATGTGATAAATCATATAAATGTTAACTCTAAAACAACTATTGTTAACAGTAATGAAAAATCAACAAAGGAAGAAGACAGAAACATGTAGAAATGAGAAAAAGAACAGATGGAATTAATATAAAACAAATAATAAAATTATAAATTTAGGAGCTATCATTGTGGCTGAGCGGGTTAAGAACCCATCATAGTTTCCATATGGATGTGGGTTCAATCCTTGGCCTGGCTCAGTGTGTTAAGGATCCGGCATTGCCACAAGCTGTGGCATAGGTAGCAGATGTGCCACAGATCCAATGTTGCTGTGGCTGTGGAAGCAGCTGCAGATACAATTTGACCCCTAACCTGAGAACTTCCATATGCCACAGGGGCGCCTCTAAAAAGAAAAAAAAAATCAAAATGATAAATTTAAACTCAATTATATTATATAGGTGATATATAAAATTGCATCAAAAATTTTATTAATCATAAATTTATACACTTCAATTAAATGGCAGAGATTTTCAGATTATATATTTAAAAAGCAAGACAGAATGATATACTACCTAAACATAATCCACCTTAAAAATATACATAGATGTTATATATACAAGGATAAATTATAATATAGCATTCTGATGGTAAACAAAATGCTAGAATTAATATGTTAATATTAGACAAGAAGTTGGAACACACTGACTGGGATAAAAAGTGAAATTTTATACTGATAAAAGGTCAATTCTTTATGATAACATAACAATTCTTAACATTTTTATACCAGATTCAAGAAATTCACAATACACAATACCTGAAACAAAAACTGATAGAACTACAGGAAGGAATAGACTCATTCACAACTTTACTCAGAGGTTTCAACATTCCTATCCGTTTCATTGGAAGTACATTAATTTTTAAAAAATATTTCATGGACCAAAGCAAAATGAAATTATCTTTTAGAAATTATCTGTATGTTTACATATATAACATTTGACGTTTATATTATGTAAACGATCTATATTTTCTTCATTGTTGCTTTTTTCTGCCAAATTTAAAATAATATTAAAATACAGACATATAGTTAATTAATTTCAGCAAATTCTGTTAAGCACACTCTACGTTATTAGAATCTTCCTGTTTGCAATATTACAAGCCAGTTGAGAAATAAGTGACAAGCAACATGAAGCTAATATACCTAATTTATTACTGATGAAGGGCTAAGGTAAGAGTAGATCTTGGTGAGAAAGCCAAATTAGACTGTTAGCAGGGCTGCACAGAACAGCAGTGCCAGGCATGCCCCTCTACCAAAGTTAAAAATCTGCTCCTGGGGGAAAGAGAGCAAAATGTGTGTTTTCTGTGAGTAGACAGGCTCCAAGGACATAAGGACAGAGCTGAGCTAGCATGTCTTTTCGTCTACTGCCAAATTTGCAAACCAGGCAAGCCAGAGCCTTTTTCCAAGAACAGAATTAAGAAAAGGAGCAGAAAGAGGCTGAAAGAGCTGCCCTAATGAACTTCATCAACACGAGGGAAAACATCAACGATGAGTGCGATGTACTTTCTGTTTGAATTTTCCGAAATGTCTACCATTAAAATGCCACTCACAATTGGAACACTTTTCTATTATCAAAATATTTTAAAATATGGTAATAGTACTAGGAGTTAGCTAAATAACCCCGATCAGATTGCCATACTAAATTTGTGTTTATGCAATGAAATATTCCCCAATTTTTTCTGAATATATCTAATTCAAATAAAGTGCTAGGAACACCATCTAAAAATACAGATGTCAATCACAGATGTTTTATTTTCCCATAAAATATTCAAGAAAAGGTACCCATGTTGAGTCAGTAAAATGTCTTTCAAATAAATATCTACTGGGAGTTTTTGTAACAGTCTTTCTGTAAATAGAGCATGCTCTAGAAAGTAATCATTTTAGTATATTAATCAGTAAAGTGTCTGTGGCATTTTGAAGAGATTTAATTTGGAGTGTAATGTGCATAATGTCAGACAGATTCCCCTAGACACACAGAAAAATATAGCAAATCAAATTTCCCTTTTAACTAAATGCATTGGCAAGAAGTGGGGCATTGGTTTGTAACCTCCCTTGAAACCTGAAGAGAATGTTAAAAAAATAAAAGGGAAACACTAGGAAAACCATTGTGAAGACAAAAGCATCTTAGCATGAACATTCTATGAAAAACAGAATTAAAGACAAAGCATAATTTCCAAAGATTAACATAAAACCCTGTAGGATTTCCTGTTGCATACTATCATTCACTGGCATTTGCCCTCTCATCATTATCTTGTCTGTCTTCCACAATGGAGCAGTGGCTGTTCTTTGAAACACCCAATCCACCAAAATACATAATGCTTTATATTCTCTGTGTGTTACTGTCAGTTTTCAAAGATGATATTTAACTATGTCAAGGGTCAAACTAAGCAGACAAAAAAATGTATGTCTGTTTTGTTGAAAATAATTGGAATAGAAAAAGAGATGGAAATGAACCAAGTGTTCAAAACTGATAAGGCTAAATGGGAAACACAATAAAAATCATAGAGAACAAAAAAAGTAAATGAGCTCTTTTAATATGTGAGACATAAGAAGATTGCCTGTGAATTACTTAAGGAAAAAGTTGAGGAGGTTAAAGCATGCCAAACCTATCTGATATATAGGGAACTCAATCACTGACTTTTTAATTCAATTGAGAAAAATGAAGAATTCTGCAATTAACTTTTCTTTTTGCCATAAGACTAAACACATTTATATGTATATTTATATAATATATACATGAGTGTGTATATGGGTACACATTTATCTTTGCACAAATTGTTTATTACCCATTGTATTACTTGAAAGAGCAGAATTCTAATATTTCCTGGCAATTTAATAAAATATTTAATTTAAAAAATCTACAGCAATATCAACATATTTGATAATGTAATTCCTTTAAAAATAATATCTATTAAAATTATTATATAAATATGAAAAATACCCAATTTGAAAAATATCTCAATTTATTTCCATTAGAGTATCAAATGTAATTATATAGTAGTATTATTTACTGAATAGTGTAGATTGAGCAAAAAGTGTTCAGTGAATTCTTTTGCCATCTCAAGTAACTTTAAGCATAATGTTATATTTTGAATCCAGACAACAGTGACTGAGACAACAGTTATTTGATTTGATTTCTCACCAGTGAAGCAATATGAATTCTTGGAATCCAACATTAGTTTGAGTGACATTGAGGGCCACCTTTCAAAGCTTTGAGTATAGTTTGAAAGAGCTATCTTCATGCCGGAGTTAGGTTCTAGGCAGAGGAATTGCATATTGTTCCACACTGTATTTATTCTCAAACTTTTAGCTGTATAATAAATAGAACATTTAGTTTTGAAACATAAATTCAATTTTGCCATTTGGCCATTATATTTTGCTCATTTTCCAAATAATCATATATCAGCATTAATAATATTTAATGCCTGTTATGGACTGAATTGTGTCCCTCCAAAATTTGTATATTGGAGCTCTAACCCTCAATGTGACTATATTTGAGGATAGGATGTTTAAAAATAAGGTTAAATGAAGTCATAAGAGTGAGACTTAAACCAGTATGACTGGTGTCATAAGAAGAGGGAGAGACAGCAAGAATGAGAACATCTTCAAGCCAAGGAAAAAGGCCTCAGGAAAAACCAAATCTGCTGATACTATGTCATTTTAAACTTTCGGTCTCCAGAACTGTGAAAAATTAATTTCTATTGTTTTTTTTTAATTTTATTGGAATAAAGTTGACTAACAATGTTGTGTTACCTTCAGGTCTGTAGCAAAGTAAATCAGTTGTACATATATCCATTCTTTTTCAGATTCATTTCCCTGTATATCACAGAGTATTGAGTAGATTTCCCTGTGCTATACAATGGGTCCTTATTACTTATCAATTTTGTATGTTATAGTGTGTATATGCCAATTCTAACCTCCCAATTTATCCCTTCCTCCAACATTTCCCTTTGGTAACCCCAAGTTTGGTTTCCAAATATTTTTGTGAATAAGTTCCCTATTATAATTTTTTTTAGATTTCACATATTAGTGATTTCATATAATATTTTTCTTTCTCTTTTTGACTTCACTTAGTATGATAATCTCCAGATCCATCCATGTTGCTGCAAATGGCATAATTTCATTCTTTTTTATAGCCAAATAATATTCCATTGTAGGTATATACCACATCTTCTTTATCCAGTCCTCTATTGATAGACCTTGAAGTGGCTTCCGTGTTTTAGCTTTTGTAAACAGAACTTCCATGACCAGTGGGGTGCATGTATCTAGTCAAATTATAGTTTTCTCTGGATATATGCCCAAGAGGGGAACTGCTGTATCATATGGTGGGTCTATATTAAGTTTTTTAAGGACCCTCCATACTGTTCTCCCTAGTGGTTTTACCAATTTATGTTCCCACCAACAGTGTAGGAGGGTTACAGCATTTATTGTTTGTAGACATTTTGATTATGGCCATTCTGACTGGTGTAAGGTGATACTGCACTATAGTTTTGATTTGCATTTCCCTAATAATTAGTGATGTTGAATGTCTTTTTGTGTTCTTTTTGGCCATCTGTCTTCTTTGGAGAAATGTCTATTTAAGTCTTTTGACCATTTTTTGATTGGCCCTTTGGGCACATGTATACCTTCTGTAATCCCATTTTCTCGAGCCTTTATCAGTTCTATCATTCTATCACACTTATATTAAAAATATAAAGCAAATGCCATTAGCTAATGCCCTTGTATGCATAACCCAAAACTTCAGCCCACTGAAAAAATTATTTTTCTCAGCCCACATTTTTAGCTTACATATATTGACCAACACATTCCCTTTCTTCTTTGCAGACACCTCCTCACAGTCATTGCTTGCTGCTCCTGGCATTTCATAAAGGCAGTACTTCCCAACTGCATCTGCTGCTGCCCTTTCCTGATGTACCCATCTCTGTAAATTTTCCAAATGGTGCTACAGTTCTCCTTTTTCTCCCTCGTGTCATAGTTTTTCACTCTTACAAACGACCATCTCTTTCCTAATTCTCTTAATTCAAGAGTAACACCTTTGTTTATTCTTCATGTCTTACTCTCTACCATGTAAGAGGTTATATTAGTAACTTTTAACCTTTTTTAAAAATTTTAAACATCCTTTTATACATACAGAAATTTGCAATAATAAGTTCAAAAATTCTCATATACTCCTCACCCAGGTTCTTCCCCTACCTACTACTCTCTCTTTCTCATATGAGAATAAGTTACTGATATTATGCCCCTTCCTCTTTAAATCTTCATTGAATATAGTAAACTTAACAACATTAGGAAACTAGCACTAATACAGCCTTATCTAATTTGAAGACATTATTCAGCTTTTGGCAATTTTTCTAATACCATTTATGTGACAAAAAATGCTAAAAATCTTGGATCATGCCTCACATTCAGTTGTCATATCTTCTGAGTCTCTTTTAATTTGGAAAATCAACTTTTTTAAGAGAATAAGTAAGTATTTTTATATAAAATACATCTCTCTTTGATTTGTCTGACGTGTCAAGGTTATGGATTTTTTCTTTTTTTTTGGTCAGATACACCACAGAAGCAATGTTGTGCTATTCTTAATGCCTTGTGTCAGTTGGCATGTTATCAAAATGTTTCATTATTCATTATGTTAACTTGATCACCTTATCAAGTTGTTCCTGTCAAGTTTTTTTTACTACCTTGTAAGGAATTATATTGAGATCATATAAATATTTTGTGACACCTCAAAATATCACTCACTGTCTTAGGTAACCATTTATGAGTGTTGCCTGTCTGTATTAATGTTGATAGTTGTTAAATGGTGATTTGGGGGGATCTCTTTATTTCTTTATTACTTGAGCCTCTACTGTAAGAAAGTGCTTTTCATATACATATACTGTATAAATTATTAAATGTGGCATAATACTAAGTTAACTCATTTAATATTGCTGTTTAATTTGATGCCGAGTTGCATCATATTAGCTCCTCAGGTTAGCTTCTGTGTCCTTTCTGTGTGTTTCATTTTTTTAATACTTCCTTAAATTCAGCAACAAGATCATCCAAGTTCAACTTGTATTTTTCTTGCTCCAGCCTGGAATCAGGAATTTCTCCAAAAAGTTCTAGTTTCTATTAGGAGAGAGACAGTATTTAGAAATGGTGATTGGATCCTGGGTCTGTGATTGTTACTTAACTACTGTTGCTTCTACTGCCTCTGAGATAATAGGATCAGGAAGTACAACTGCATGAACCATCTTCTTCAGCAAATCCAATTATAAATTGGATTGTCTTTGTCACTCTTCCATTTAAACCACTTTTCCTTGGGTACTTTTTACTTCTTTATTTCTATACTTTTATTAATATTCTTGATTTTCTTTCAGACTTTTTTTTTAACATTTTCATTCCAGTTTTTTCTTCCTTGACATGTTATATTCATTCCTGACACAGATAAGATAAAGTAGAGCCTAAATGCCCAGGTATATTTGCAAAAGCTTGGAACATGAAGAAATTATGTGATTCCTTCATGAATGATGGGGATGGATTTAAACCCAGGCATAGTGACCCACAGATAAGCATTTTCTCAGTCTGCTTAAAGAAAAGCATTTCAAAACTCAGTCACTATTATGCATTAAATAACAGATGCTGGGGTTCTAAATCTCAGTGCCTGGAAATGTGGCTTTATTTAGGAATAGAATTCTTGCAGATGATCAACATGAGTTCATCAAGTTGAACCATAATCCTATATGTTTGCATCTTGAAAACAAGGTGTACACACACACACACACACACACACACACACACATACACACAGAATTACATATGAAGACAAAAGCAGAGGCAGAGAATACAAGTCAAGAATGCACCAATGTGTGCATGCAAATCACCAGAAACTAGATAGCAACATAAAACAGATTTTCTGTCACAGGCCTCAGCAGAAACTAACCCTGCAGACACCTTGATCTTGTACTTCTAGCTACAGAAATGTGAAATAATGTATTTCTGTTGTTTAAGCCACACAGTTTTTGATGCTTTGTTATGGCAGTCCAACAAACAATAGAATTACAAAAGTAGAGTGTTATTAAATATCCATATTATGCTACGTATCTATATAGATCATAAATAGTATTAAAATTTTCTCTTTCTACTTAACTCATTTGAGAGAGTAAAAAAATAATAATAATAAAACATTTTATGATTCATTATGTACTTAATGGTCCAGGCATTTACAATATCAATCATTAATACAATGTATTAGAATAAAAATAACGTACAACATAAACTAATTAAGAGATTAGAACAGCAGGTAATTATAAGGAAACAGAACATATTGGGCTTGGATAAAAATATCCATCTCTAGATTGAACAATTTATATTAAGTAAAGAAGGATTTTAATGACATAATGTAAATGCTTGTCTAATGGGAAAAACTTGGCAAGCAGAGGGTTTAGAGAGAAGTATACACCTTAATTATTTTGAAGGTAAGTGTTTCTAAATTTATTTTAAAATTTAATTTGGTTTAATTAAACGAGAGGACTCTCTTGGCTCTGTGTGCATACAGGTGGGAATCAATGAAGGTTGTTTATTCTTTGGTTCTACACATAAAATTTGCATGGTGAGGTTACTTCTATATTTTAAATAAAACGCTAAAAGTGGAAATTGCCATACTTTATAAAAAGGGAATAAAATGTTAATTCCTTAGGGAACTACTTTACTATTTTTTAATTTTTTTCTGCATTTTTTTTCTTTTTGTCTTTCTTTTTAGGGCTGCACCTGTGGCATAGGGAGGTGCCCAGGCTAGGGGATGAATAGGAACTATAGCTGCTGGCCTACACCACAGCTACAGCAACATGGGATCTGAGACTTATCTGCTACCTACATCACAGTTCACTGCGGTGCCAGATCCTTAACCCACTGAGTGAGGCCAGGGATTCAACCTGTATCCTCATGGATATTAGTTGTGTTTGTTAACCACTGAGCCACGATGGGAACTCCCTATATTTTCTCCAGTTTTAACTATATATAACACCCTTGTCTTCTGGGATTTGAAAAAGAGCTTTTTTTTTTTTTTTTAATCTCAAAAATAAGAAATATTTTATTAAATGCACTTATAAAAACTAATCTTGGTAAATTTACTGGTATCTCAGTAATCTTTGAGTGCCAATGAATTTGCTGAAAATCTACCAGAAATGGATTCTGAAGAGCTGTGATATATTCATTCATAAAATGTCTCTCAGTATCATTCTTAGCCATTTCACTTTGGTGATAATAAGACTTAGAAAGATTTAATATTTTTATAATGAAATTAACCTAAAGTTATTAAGCCATTTTAGATCCCATGATTCTGTCTTTTATTCCCTTACTCAAGACTAAATTCCTTTTTTTCTTAGTTAATTGCCAAATATCTATCATTCCATTGTAATGCAGCTCAAATTTCAGTATTTTTTAAGCTTTTCTGGTTACCGTCTCTCCTACCTGCCTAAGCAGAGCTAAGTACTCAGTCTAAGTGCCTGTTATATCCGGCTTACAATTGTAGTGTTCATGTCAAAACTATATGCTAATATGTCTTTCTCCATTGATGAATACATTTTATTTTAGGGTAAGAAATTTTATTCTGGTTACCTTTTTATTCGTAAGAGGTATCATAGTTCTGTGTCATCGTCTATAAGGGAATGTTTAGTAAGTATATTAATAAAGTCATGTTTTTGCTACATATTAGCCAAAGGTCACCGATCATTGTACATACCTCATCCATGAGTTTTGTCTTTCCTCATAGCTAGACATTTATTTGTATATCTTGGGTTTCCCAGGACAGTCCTGGTTTGTTTGTTTTTATCTTGATATAGATGAAGTATAATATTACATATTACAGGTGTAGAACATAGTGATTCACAATTTTTAAAGGTTTTACTCCATTTGTAGTTACTATAGAATATTGGCTACATTCTCTGTCCTGTACAATATAGCTTTGTAGCTTGTTTTATTCATAATAGTTTGTACCTCTTAATCTCCTACCCCTATGCCCCTCCCCCACTTGCCTCTCCTCACCATTAACCATTAGTTCCTATACCTGTGAGTCTGTTTCCTTTTTGTTACATTTACTAGTTTGTTTTACTTTTTTAGATTCTACATATGTGATATCATAAAGTATTTGTCTTTGACTAATTTCACTTAGCCTGATACCCTTCAAGTCCATCCATGTTGTTGCAAATGGGAAAATTTCATTTAATGGCTAAGTAGTATTTCATTATGTATATATTAAACATATTCTTAATCTACTCATATGTTGATTGACACTTAGATTGTTTCTCTATCTTGGCAATTGTAAATAAATTCTGTTATGAATATTGGGGTGCATGCATATTTCCAAATTAGTGTTATTGTATTTTTTACACATATACCCAGGTGTGGAATCACTGGGTCATATGGTAATTATATCTTTAGTTTTTTGAAAAACTACCATAGTGTTTTTCACCGTGACTGTACCAATTTACATTCCCATCAACAGTGTCTAAGGGTTCCCTTTTCTCCACATCCTTGTTTGTTACCTGGGTCTTTTTGATGATTGCCATTCTGACAGGTGTAAGGTCTCATTGTGGCTTTATTTTTTATTTCTCTGATAATTAACAACATGGAGCATCTTTTCATGTGCCTGTTGGCAGTCTGTATGTCTCCTTGTAAAAATTTCAGTTCAGGTCTTTTGTTCATTTCTTAATTTAGTTGATTTTTTTTGATGTTGAATTGTATGAGCTATTTATATATTTTGGATATCAACTCTTTATTGTTCATATAATTAGCAAATATTTTTTCCCATTCAGTAGGTTGTCTTTTTTGTTTTGTTTTGTGGACCAGAATAGTCCCGGTTTATGCTTATTATCCTGGCAGCCCATCTGGCTTATGTTTATTTACAGATTTATCAATTTTAAAGGAATTGCAATTATTAATAATTTTAAAATGAACTGGATAAGTTGTGTGGACCTTCAGTTTGTGTTTCTGTTTTTTTTTTTTGTCTTTTTGCCATTTCTTGGGCCGCTTCTGTGGCATATGGAGGTTCCCAGGCTAGAAGTCTAATCAGAGCTGTAGCTGCCAGCCTACGCCAGAGCCATAGCAACGCGGGATCCCAGCCGCGTCTGCAACCTACACCACAGCTCACGGCAACGCCGGATCGTTAGCCCACTGAGCAAGGGCAGGGATCAAACCCACAACCTCATGGTTCCTAGTCGGATTTGTTAACCACTGCGCCATGATGGGAACTCCTGTATTTCTGTTTTAAGCCATTCAGTCAGTTTAGGCCATCATACTATCTTGTGTGTGTGAGACATATTGCAGTAAGTTGTGTCTACACTTTAGACAGTTACTACATCTGAAAGATGAGCAGCAGTAACTTCTCTCCATCTTCTAGACAAAACAACTAGCACTTCCCTCTCAACAACAAATGCTCATAAACTGGTCTGTACTCTGACAGGGGCAAACTGGGAATGCTAACTTTCTCTGGTGTGTAGAGAGTGGGAGGTATCAGATCCTGTTATTTTGTGGCCACTTAGTGGGCAATATGGTGTGGTGAGCTGTGTTGTGGCTTTCATAGCCAATGCTTGATTCATTGAAAAGTCCATGGATAGGAGTGATTTCCCATTGAACTTGATGAAATGGCCTAAACAGTATTCTAGGTCTTGGTTTCTCTCTGACCTTACCAACTTTGTTTTCGGTGAAGAGGAACAGTGAATCTTCAGATGCTCTTTCTGGTCACAAGATAGGTACAGCTCCAGAAATCCCAGTTTGGGAGAAAAAAAGAAAAGACATATTTCCTATAAATCCCCCAGATTTTCTGACATTAATTCTGAATAGATAAGCTCTGGACATTCACCATTTGATATGTTGTTTAATTTGGTTCATGCATCCTCCTCTTTTGGAAGAATTCAGGGACAAATTTCCATGGAGACTTTAAAACTGACCTCAAATAACAACTAGAAGGAGAATAGATGTAAGGTAACAAATAAAAATATCTGCACTAGATGTTCTACAATTATTAGTTTTCCTCTGTTATCCATAAGCAAGGCTAATTTTATAGGTATGCTCCCCAAATCTGCTTCCAAAATCAGTTCTAATCTTTCTGAGCAGGTAAAATTTCAAAATAGTTTAATTCAAAGTCTAAAACCACGCCTGTTGTATTTACCAAAGCCAACATTCATCTGCCCATAATGCCTTCTGGTTTTCCACAGGCATTATTTTTGGTTAAAAATAACAATGCACTACTGTGCACATTTGGAAGAATTGTAGTGTGTGTGTGTGTGTTATTACAAGCTTTTCGAACCTTATTAAAAAAACTTGGCATATTTTATCATCTATTAAGTAAATATTACAAATTGAAATGAGAATATCTTAAAAGATTAAATAGGGGTAATTAGTTGGAAAATAGGGGAAAGAAAAAACTAAATTGTTAAGTAATATTTTACCCAAGAAGTGCAGTTAAAAGCCTGAAGAAAAAAAAAAGAATCATACTACCTCTAACGTTTTTGCTTTTCTAGAGAGAGATTCAATTGAGAATGAACCTCAGGAGGTTAATCTACTGACCCCTAAGTCAAGGCCTAACCTCATTTCAAGTTAAAGAAAACACTAAGTTTGCTAGAAAACAATGGGAGAATGCTACTAGTTTTCTTCCCATGGTTTCCTTCTTATAAACTTTTTTTTTCATCTTTGGGGAAACATTTTACAGCCCCGCTGCCTGTAAAAGTGATGTTTGAATGTATTCTACAAAAGTTGCAAAGCTGGTAACTCATAAAATATTCCTGAGGTTGGCAAGTTTCACGAGATGAAAGGTTCACAGAGCCCTAACAAGTAACTAAAAAGGAGACTGGTGTAGTGGGCACCAGGACAGCAATTTAAAGCCCCATGCTGCATACTGGACTACAGTTTGAATTCTTATCACGGCCCCCCCATCATGCTTGTCTTTCATTGATCTGTTGAAGCTTAATTGACCTTACTACAAAATAATTGAAACTACGAAGAAAACGGCCCTTTTTTTCTCCTTTTCTTCTTAAAAAATATGAAAATTTTACAATGAACAGGATTTTCACATTTATATTTAGCTCATTTTGCTCTAGCTTGAAAAACAGGTCCCTAGTTTCTGCCAGCACTTGTAACCAAGGAGAATGATTACCACATGCAGGTGTCACTGATTGGTTGGAATTGAATGCTGCACAGATTGGCTTGGAGGCCTGAACTGATCTCTCTATCCTCTAATCTTCATTTACTTCTGCCAAATGCCATTACAGAGCAGTCAGATCTGTTTTGACCGACAGCATGGCTAACAAGTGGGATCAATGTCAATATGTCACTGGTGTTTATGGGGGAAATATATATACATCTATATAACAGAGAAACATTATTGTCTGCAAATTTGATTTCTACCAGTGTGCATTTTTAAAAGATTAGTTATAAGCATATTTTAGCCAACTGAATAGACCTGCTGTTGAGAATTATGCTTTCTATTCTTAACTTCCCAAACTACTTTGCAGTAGTATCTTAAGAAAGGATATATATGTAAAAAGAAACAAACAAACCTTCAATCTAATGAATAGGCATTAAGATTTATGGTATAAGGCTATAAAATGTTTTAAAATAATTGCATATAATATATAAAACCTTGTTAATTAATGGACTGTATCTTCATTTATAGAATATACAGAAGCTCTCTTAATGTGCCTTTAATCTTTGAGATTAACTGAAGGTTTCAGTTCCTTTTTGAAAACGTACTGACTGAATAACTATGGTTAGTATGACTCTCTATTTTGCTCCACAACTCCCACATTTCTTACTTTACCTGAACAAACCATTGCTGGAAATTGTACATGGGGCCCTGGGATGTCTTTCATGTAAAAGGTGGGACACAAGTCAGTAAACTCATTTCTGAAGAAGGTTTCATCCTTATAGTGCCTGCATTAGTTTTAACTTGAAATAAAAATTTTAAGGTATATGTACATTTTTTTTTGGTCTTTTGGTCTTTTTAGGGCCCCATCTGTGGCACATGGAGGTTCCCAGGCTAGGGGTCGAATCAGAGCTATAAATGCTGCCTACACCACAGCCACAGCAACACGGATCCAAGCCGAATCTGCGATCTACGCCATAGCTCACGACAATGTGGGATTCTTAACCCACTGAGCGAGGACAGAGATCAAACCTGCATCCTCATGGATGCTAGTCAGATTTGTTTCTGCTGGGCCACAATGGGAACTCCTCAGCCTACTTTTTAAATTAATTTACCAAATAATTGTTCAATCAAATAAGGTAAGATGGCTCTTACTATACACAATAGAAATATTATGAATTCAACATAGGACATAGAACTTTTTAATATAATACAGTAATGGCACTGAAAATTATATTTTCATTTAAGAATATTTTAAACATGTATCTTCCTCTAATTCAGAATTCCTCAAGCTTAGAAACTAAATATGAAGAAACTAACTCCCAAGTGCAAGTACTTAGAGAGTAGGAGAGATTAACCTTATATTTGCCAAGTTTTTAGAGGCAGATTAAAACTCTGTCTACAATTGCCCATTGCATCAAATGATACCATCCCCTCTAGAAGATGATTAACAAAAATTCTATTAAAAATGAATTCCATTGTTTTGCAAGTCCTTCTGTTATGAATGAAGAATAAACAAATCAGAACTTTTGGCTAGTGAATAAATGAAAGTGCTGGGATGGATGGAGGTCTCACACCCCACCTCCCCATCCTTGCCCTTTGCATCTCTTCTATTTGTCTGTTCTTGAGTCGTGTCCTTTATAATAAAATGGCAAATAGTTCTTCAGTCGCTGTATACTTGGCAAGGCAGCTCAGTTTGATGTGGGAATCCCCAGAGAGACCTCAGCTCTCACTGTTAATAGGCTCTGTGACTCTGGTTCCCAGTGCATTCCGAATGGATGTCAGAAAACGTGTTGAAGATGCTGAAGTTGTCTTGTGTGGAGGAGCCAAAAACATGGCTTCCTACTGTGTCAGAAATATGCATTTTAGAACCAAATTTGGATTAGATCTTAAGCTGGAAGATTCCTTGTGAGCAGTATTAACAGAGCATCATGTCCAATTCCCCATGGGAATTACTACAGAGAATTTTGCCGCAAAACATAAGCAGAGAAGATAATAAATCTAGACTGTAGTCACAGCAGAAATGGAAAGCTGCTAATTATGCTGGTTATTTTCAAAATAAGATGGTATCAACTGCGGTAAAGGCAAGGCAAGGAAAACAGGTGATGCAAGTAATGATCAGGCTTGATCCCAAATAAGTCTGGAGCAGCTAAATAAATTTCCTCCACTTTTCCAGGAAGACCATCACTGTAAGGAATGTACCAGGAGTGTCATAACTAGCGGACATGTTGTTAAAAAGTGTATTTTCAAACTATAATAATTGTGGACTATTTTGTATCTAGATGTGATCTCTCTGTTGTGGATATTGATCTTGTCCCTGCTAACAATGGGGCACTAAAGAAAACAAGACTGAATCTTAAGGATGTAGATTTGGTAGAGGTAAACGGAGACCTTTCTCCCCAGGACTTGGTGACTGAGAAGAGCTTAGAGTTCATCCCAGGTAAGACCAATGTAAATGGAAGAGCCATTCCTTGGGACCAATCATTGGGAGGACCTGGATCAGGAATTACTGCACATCTGATTTGTGAATTAAGATGTGGAGGTAGAAAATATGCAGTAACATCCGCTTGCATTGGAATGATCAAGATATAGTTCTCTTAAATTTACACTAAGTGTGATGTATTTATGAACTAAAACCTGATGTATTTATGAACTAAAATAGGAAGCCTTAAAAGAAATAATATCCTAGCCAATAACTCCCACACACATGCCTTAGATCATATGATTCAAGGAAATTGAATAAATATTGCCTTAGATTTCAAAAAATAAATAAGATGGATGAATCCCTGAACAAATACCTCTATGAGGAATTCTCAAAATTTCTTATGATTTATTTTTACACTTTATACCTTACTATGGAGCATTCTTTTAATATTCTTTAATAGAAACAAGTGAGAAAGAGCAAGCCCTTGACATATAAGGCAATGCCTGATACTCACAGCCGGGCCTTGGTGTTGCTCCAAGCTGGCCTGGGCCTCGCAGCTAGGTCTTCAGGTCTCCTGTGGAACATAAACATTTTTACATTCCACATACAAACCTCAGAAACAGATAAGACTATTCTGTGATTGTTTATGAAGACAAAATCATTCCTTAATAATGCCTGAGCATAGACATAGCATTGCCCAAGCCACAGCATTCCAAATATAACTCTTCCCTGTTTAATATGAGCAACTGCTTTCTTAAATAATTACAGGAATAGTCTCACTGTAGTGTATCCTCTCCATGGATAAGGTATTTTGCAATATCCTATCATGGAATTGCTCCCAGCTCCTGACAACGGACAATCCAGTGTCAAGTCCTGCTTCTTAACCTCCTCCAAACAATTTGACCAAAGCCTAAATTATATAACAGGCTCTTTTATTAAAGGGCCTCTGTTATGGTTAATTTTACTATCAATTGACTAGGCTAAAGGATGCCCAGACAACTGGTGAAACATTGTTTCTGGGTGTGTCTGTGAGGGTGTTTCTAAAAGAGATTAGCACTTAATCGGAAAACTGAATAAAGCAGATGGCCCTCCCAATGTGAGTGGGCATCATCCAGTCTCTTGAGAACAGAAAATCAGAGAAAGAATGAATTTGTTCTCTTTATGCTTGAGCCAGGACATACTCTTCTGTCCTCATTCATCAACCCTCCCAGTTCTCCGATCTTTGGACTTGGACTGAATCACACCACTGGCTCTCCTCATTCTCCAGCTTTCAGACAGTAGATTGCAGGGCGTCTTGGCCTCAAAAATTGCCTGAGCTATTTCCTACAGTAAATATATCCCTTTTCTCTCTCCCTCTCTATCATTCTTTCTCTGAAAGTAGAGTGTTCCTATGAAAACTTTTCTAAGTTGAAATGGCCTAAAGCAAAGAAGAATTTTTTTTCCCTTAAAAGTGAAAATCCTCTTTATATTTCTTTCAGTTAGCAAAAACAGGTGCTAATGTAGGTCTCTCATAAAAGTGAAGTGGCATAAAACAAACTTTCAAAAAGCAAGGGACACCTGTATATATATTCTTTTAGTTCTGTTTCTCTGGAGAACTCTAATATAACTTTTTACCAAGTCACCCCATATTTCTCCATATATGTGCCTTTTAAATCTGCAAACAAGAATACAGCCAGGAGTGTTCCTAGTGGTCACTGGATGTAGGGTGCTAACACAAAGAGCAGAAAATTGATGGCCTGTATTTAAAGACTTGATTGGGATCTGGGATGTATTATCTAAATCCTAGAGAAATGCAGTGTAGGAAGATGCAAATAATAGGCAGGAAAGATCAAATTTCTCTGCTCCCAGAATTTTACATAGCAACAGACCAGAGAGTATTGTGACTTATTGATTAATTTATCCAATTCAATAAAAAATATGGTGAATAGACACAGGAAAGCTGTTTTTGTATGCTCTGTTTAAATTACAATTAAGTTTCCAGCTGGATATCTCCAAAACATAGTAGAACCCTCACAGGGATGGTATTGCCTTGTTCTATTTTGGGATTCTTTAGCAACATCACCTTATAGCAACAGCTGTTCAGAGCACTGGGATTGGTATACATTTTTCTTCTACTGCTGGCAAGTCAAAAAGCTGAAAAATATTTTCAGTTCATTTCAGGTTCAGGTATCCCTAGGAGCAATTGTCTTCATGCAATAGAAGGGAAGATACTAAGACTGCATGTAAAGCAGAGATTCAGAAACTAAATGCAAACTGCTGTTGGTTGGAAATTCCAACAGGGACTTTATTGCCAAACACCAGACATTAGAAGATCAGTAGCTAAATTAGCCAAAGTAAACATCCTGAGGTGCAAAACTAGTGCCAGATCACTGAGCTAAGAATAAGACACATGTAGGTTGGCAGTAGGTCTGAAGAAAGACCTAAATAAATATGGATAAATGTGATATCTGTTTCTATACCAAAGGGCATGCTTTGAAAAAAAAATCAGAAAAATAAATTCATCTAGAAAGATAGAAAAGGGAAGTTTTGGAAGGTTTGTGCCCTTGATAAGAAAATTAATAGTTATATTAGGGTTATATATTATATATGTAATTTGAGTGCTAATATAAGAACCTCATGTAATTATTAAGATAATCGATCTTAATTTAACAATCACACATATAAAATTAGATCTTCCATGGGATTTTTCTATTAAATGAGCATATATTAATATATATCTCTCCTTCTTATTTTTCCCTTCTCTTTAATGTACTTTTTTCCTTAAATCCCCAATTGTAAACGTTTTAACTAGTATTATATACATACCCAAATTTGCAAAAACCGTAATTTACACTTGTTGACTTTTCCCAAACTGAACTGACCTATACGGCCTGCACTCAGATCCAAAGATAGAACATTACTAGCACCACAGTTTCCCCATCTGGTGCTTTTAATATCTATAATCCAATTATATTTTTTTACAGAACTGGCACTGTCTATGGAAATCAAGATGAGTAACTATAATAATAACAATAACTTTATTATAATTATAGTAATGAACTCTCTTCACTGATCACATATAAATATAAAGCTTATAAGATAACTAAAATTTCAGGGGTCCGATTCAGTGAAAACGCCAGATCTTTAACCTGCTGTGCTATATGGGAATGCCTATATTTTAATTCTTTAAAAATGTTTTGATTTTTTTTTGAAAACTCCAGGCAATGATAATAAATTTGAATCTTATCCCATATGCCATGAGAAGCCACTAAAGAAATGTCTGCAATAGGAGGGCATCAGCACATTTTTTTAACAAAAAACCCAAGATTTTCTGGAATGTGGATGATGAATTAATAGAAATCAGGTAGGATTGGTATCCAGAAAAGAAATTTGGAAATAAAGGGATTAATCCAGTAGGTAAACTGGATTTTGGACCTAAGACTATCTCAGTCAGGTTGAAGGTAATGGAAAGTTTGTAGCCATAAATAAAAAGAAGAAAATTAATGTCTAAATGACTGATTTAATGAGGAGTTTGGGAGAGACAAAAGTTTTAGTCTCAAATTCTGGCTTGGTGGATGGTCATTATCACTAATGACAAAAAATGTAAAAGAAATACTAACCAATTCCATATAGGTATATTTCATTGCAGAATAAAATTTCTCCTTCATCCTTTCATGCTTTATTTATTTACTTGTATTTATTTATATATAAAGCTCACATGACAGTTACATTGCAAAATTCTTTACAACTGAACCCTCTTGTCAGTAAAATGTGTTTGAGACCCAAGTGTGAACTCTTTGAAACATCGAACTATTCAAGTATCTGTTTCTCACAAAACATGCATTTTTTTTTTTTACTTCAGGTTGATTTACCTTTCAACACTTTATACATTCTGACTCCTGATAAGTCATTTATTTGTTTTTTTTTTTGTTTGTTTGTTGTTTTTGTTTTGTTTTTGCTATTTCTTGGGCTGCTCCTGCGGCATATGGAGGTTCCCAGGCTAGGGGTTGAATCGGAGCTGCAGCCACCGGCCTACGCCAGAGCCACAGCAACGCGGGATCCGAGCCGCGTCTGCAACCTACACCACAGCTCACCGCAACGCCGGATCGTTAACCCACTGAGCAAGGGCAGGGACCGAGCCCGCAACCTCATGGTTCCTAGTTGGATTCGTTAACCACTGCGCCACGACGGGAACTCCCTGATAAGTCATTTAAATCTTAGATGTAACTCTCTTAAACTTCCTTTTTTTCTGCTGACTAAAGCCAATTATGTTTATGCCATACTGCAATAACTCAGTTGTTTCCTGGATATCTAGGACTCAGTATCTCTAGATGACTTTTCTTTCACTCACCATAACTGCCCATATTTCATTTTCTTTTATTGTCTCTCATTTTCTTCCATTATGTTCACATATTTGCTTCATTTCCTTCCACTGTTTCCAGCTGTCAGTGGCCACAGAAAAGCACGTTTCAACTTTTCTTATTAAATAATTTACCTTGGGAGTTCCCATCATGGCGCAGCAGAAACGAATCTGTCTAGGAACCATGAGGTTGCAGGTTTGATCCCTGGCCTCACTCAGTGGGTTAAGGATCTGGCGTTGCCGTGAGCTGTGGTGTAGGTCACAGATGCAGCTTGGATCCTGCATTGCTGTGGCTCTGGGGTAGGCTGGCAGCAACAGCTCTGATTGGACCCCTAGCCTGGGAACCTCCGTATGCTGTGGGTGTGTCCCTAAAAAGACAAAAGACAAAAAAAGAAATCAATCAATCAAATAATGATAGTAATAATAATAATAATTTCCCTTGAAAGTTCATTTCATTTGCTTCAAAATTAGAACCATTTTTATATACTTCATAATATTCAGGACTATTTCTTTATTTTTGATTAGAATAAATTCCTTTGCAGATCTATCAGCCATATAAACTGAAATTGATGTTTGTTTTTCATGTCTCTTTTGTAAGCTGGCACAGCTATTAAGCCTTTGTCTTTCCTGACTTGAATTTTTTTGAGAAGATTAGTTATTTTGTAGAATATTTCTCAGTATGCTTTTATCAAATATGATTTTTTTCATAATTAAATTCCTGCTATGCATTTGTGGCCAATTTCTCTGAGTTTTTTTTTTTCTTTAATTCTCAATAAATGAGATCAAGAAGATGATTCTGGTTTATTTCAGTATTGGTGATATTAATTTTGGTGAGATGGTTAAGATGATGTTTAATGATTTATTCATTGTAAATTTCCTATATTTTACTATGTGATCAATCTAGAAAATAGTAGGGAGATATTTTTAAACTGTTTAAAAATCTTAATACTCATTAAACTTTCAGTCCAGATTTATCAACTGTTGATAAGTTTTCCAGTTATGTATACATATATTTATATTTTATAGCATAAGCCTTTATCATTATTATATAATTTACATTATTTATATGTTATAATTATATATTATATATGCATATAATGTATGATACTGTATTATAATATGTATACTATATGAGTATATGAACTAGCTTTCTATTGTAAGGAGAGCTATTTGTATGAGTATGGTTTCATAAATTGTTATTTTATTCAGTGAGTTAAAATGATTACTCCATTTATTTTACGTTTAACTTGTCAATTTGATGTATTTATGTGTCCATAGTGATATATCTATCCAGACCTACTTCCCTTAGAACAGAGGTCAGAATTTTTTGTACTTCAGGAGGTAGTAAATTGCATATGTTATATCCACCGAGGAATCTGGTTGAACACATTTTGGCCATGAAATATATGGATAATTAAACTAAGTGTGATTAATAAAGGCTGCATACAAAGCATCATAGTCAACTTATGTCAGATTTTGCTATAACATAAGTTAGAAAACATTTTGATTTTCAAAGATTTGGGGACTTTAGAATCTGAAATTTAGGCTAGATATAAAATCTAAAATTTGAGTATAATTATGGGATTCTTTTAGAAATTTAGAAAAATTTAATCTTGATTTACATATAATGTAAAATACACATGGTGTTAAGTATTCAGGAAATCTGTTAAAGTATAAAGAATATTTAAGATAATATCTATAGAAGCCCAATAATATTATTTTTTATATCCATGGCTGTTTACTTCATGTGTAAAAGTTTTATTCAAATTTATATTGTCTAGTCAATTGTGTCATGATATAATATTAATACCATCCTTGGAAATTTCTATCTTATATGAGAATATATAAGCTTGTAAAACTTTACATATTAATCTACTAAAATGTATGTGAAAGGTGGTGCTGTGGCAATAAAAAGAAAATTTGATGATTTTAGTTTGAAAACCTACTTTAAGAAATCATTTCTGTGATGATCTTTTAACAGGAAAATAATAATAATAATAGTAATAATAATAATAAATAGACATCGGTTATCTGTAACTAAGGTCAGAACACTTTAAAGTAGGTCACTCCTTACTTCAGTAACACTTAAAACAGTTTACTCCTTTCCACCGCCCTGCTTTTCAGTGAAGCGATACAATGTGGAATGAAACCACAAGATCAATGGAAAATTTTGGTTGCTAGGGAAACCTCTACAGGTGTTGTATGGTACTCATATTATGCTTCCATTTTTTCCCAAAGCATCAGTCCCTTGGTGCTAGGAAAAAAAGGTTGGAACTAAATGCCTTCAGACAATGGGGATATATCTCATATAAAATATCAGCACCCTAAATTAATCTGTTACTATTTTATAGTCTCTAGTAATATGTAGGCTAATTGTTAGTATAAGGAAAAATTAGATCTTTTTATCTTTGAGTATATTATTTAACTTTATTGTTGCCCTCAAGGCTTCCATTAATGTGTCATGTCTTAATTGTATGAAGTCTAAATTGGTAGAGAACTATGATGATTTCCACCTGTTCTGTTTTTAACGCCTTACTGTGCCAATGCATTATCTATAATAGTTCCTCCTCATTACTTTTAATTTATTCCCAGAAAAAAAGAGCACCTACATAGTTTGTATAAAAGTATTTTTCCATTGAATTAAAAGGATTGCCATTTTTACATGCTGACTAACTCTAAGTGAAAAGGAATGAAAATGAGAGCTATTTTCTTTTTCCAAACATGGCTTTTGAAGTTTTCAAAGTGAACCTTGATAGAGAATATGGCCAGATAAAAATGCTACTACTGATTTGGCTTCAGGGAGAAAAAAATCAAAACAGCAATTTCCCATGGTGGTTCCCTTTGTGGAAAAGTAATCATTACACCATCATACTGTCATACTTTACGGAAGGATAGTGTTGCTTCTATTGGAGCTTAATTTGGGGAATTACCTTTTTAAAATTTTTAATCCTGTAACTTTCAAAAGAGGGAAATAAAGGCATTCTTCCCATCATGATGAATGCACTCTGTATACCTAAAAAGGTTATTTTCTCTTAGATCTCAATGGACTAAATCTATACTTGAGACCACCAAGGAACTACTTGGAGAGCAATGTCTTAGTCCCTGATAGAATTGCTTTCACTGAATTGCACTCAGGCATATACCACCAGCTTTTGTTCTGGATGTTAAAAGAAAGTCATAAGAAACTTGTTAGCTTTCCTTTTGTGTCACTGTTGTTGAGGACATCAGTCAATGTATGGAACAGCTTCCTCTTTACAATATCCCAAAGGAGACATTTCTTTCAGGCTTCTGTATCAGTAGAACACAGGCTCCCCTAGGTACTGGCCTCCCTATGCTTATAAGAAGCCATGTCTCTGAATTTCATGCTGATTGCTTTGACCACCAGAAGTTTATAGAGTCAACATTTTGGTACATCTTTGCACCTACTTAGGGGGTTACAGAGGGCATTTCTGACTGCTAATCTTAACCCCAAATATAATATTTCTTTTTCATGATTTCCTTCCTTCTTTGCTAAACTATTTTTTGTACTGTAGGCATTTAAAACACTAAAAAACATAATGCACTAGTGAGTAAAGAAGGGCATTTAAAAAGATGGCTTTTTTTTTTTTTTTGCTTTTTTGCATATAACAAACACAAATGTTTCCTCTATAAGTCTCTATAAGACTGGTTTAAACTTTTTTTTTCCTATTACACTCAAGGTGAAAGACTGTTTGGTGAGGGAGGGTGGGATGGTGATGGTAACCTATTAAAACTTTGACTAAACTCCCTATCCCTAGTGCTAAACTTTCTTAATCTCCTTATGTCTTTTTTTTTTTGTCTTTTTGTCTTTTTGCCATTTCTCGGGCTGCTCCCGCAGCATATGGAGGTTCCCAGGCTAGGGGTTGAATCGGAGCTGTGGCCACAGCCACAGCAACGCGGGATCCAAGCTGCGTCTGCAGCCTACACCACAGCTCACGTCAACGCCGGATCTTTAACCCACTGAGCAAGGCCAGGGATCAAACCTGCAACCTCATGGTTCCTAGTCGGATTTGTTAACCACTGAGCCACGACAGGAACTCCAAATATCCTTATGTCTTAATGGTTGTCCTTATCATAGCAGGTTCATATTCTTTTGAAGCTCTGCTTTTCAGTGTTCCTACACATACTCTAAATTTTTTATTGTGTTTTTAAAATGTAAGGTTTAAAATAATAAATGTAAATAAATTAAAATTTAATTAAGGTAAAAAAACTAATTGGATATGGTCATAAGTGAGCCTCTGAGAGGTGTTGCATCTCTGTGTATAGGAGCAGAAGCAGTACACTATTGAGGTTAACACAGAACCACTTATGGCACACATTTCTACCAAATGTTAGTTCAACCCATGTTTTAATGCACAAGGGAGAGCAACATAGAAATCATGTGGTTAGTTGCATATGTAAAATGAGAACAAGTGAAGAAAATTAAGGCATTTATAATAAGTTAATTGAAGATTTACTATATGCCAGGCATTGGCTTATCCTATTTGAACTTTTTAAAATATTTTTCTTACCTTTGAAGAGCAATCAAATAGTATCACACCTCTGTAATATTGTCTGTTTTAATAGATAGAAATTATATGTGGGAGAACAGTAAAATCTGTAAAGTGGTACTTTCAGAAAAGAGCTAAAGCTAAGAGAATCTTATTTATTATTATTCTATTGTGAGAATGATAGAACCTAAAACTTTCCATTTAAAGACTTCTTGGAAACTCAAAGCTTTGCTTTATGTCAGTTTCAATTATTTTACCTCACATATCTACATTTGCTATAATTTACAACCTCTGATTTTTTATTATTCTTTCTGTTCTTTTCATCTTTTTTTAAATGAACCTGTACTAATTATTGATTCTTGGATGCAGGAAAAATAGTGATAAAATTTGCATATTTTCTTTTTATTTATATTTCTAGGATTTACATGAAAAATAATAATTTAGGAAATATCATTACTGTTAAATCAGAACTAGATACGATGTTTTCCAATCATGTTAACTTTCGTTGTTATTAGAGTATGCCTTGATCAGCCTATCATTTTTCTTTCTTCCATTTTCAAAAAAAGTTCATAAAGGAATAGCTGTTTTATGGCTGAAAATTGTGGTTTCCTCTCCAGAGTAGAAAAGGATTGATAGAGTTAATGCAAAAGAGATGTGAATATCTATGAAGCCTACAGCTCTGAATTAATAAATTAAATTTAATGCAGAACCCCAGTAGTCATGCCATTCATGCATCATGAGTTAGAGATTTTGTCTCTATTATAACTTATTTGATATTAAATGTCACATTTAAACATACATTGTCCAGGCTCTCATCTTTGGGTGCTTACCTCAGTCTTTGTCTTTTTGGATTGTCCCTCTCCTATTCCACATTTTCCTATTTCCAAATATGATCATCCAATGAAGCCTATTTTGATTATTTAATTAACACTCAGCCATCATCTCCTTTATGCAACTCTATCATTTTTATCACAGATTACTTTCTAAGGTAATATTTTGTAATGTATTATATCTCTCCATCAAGATAAGTTCCATGACTGTTTTTTTGTTGTTGTTGTTCATTAATTTATTGCAAAGGCTTAGCCTGACCTAAAGTAGGTATTAACAGAATATTTGCCATTGAGTTAATACATCTTTATGAGGCGTAGGATTAAAATAATACAGATAATAAAGTCTACGGTAAGAATTTTTTGCATGAGAATTTAAACTGATAAGTGGTGGATGAATAGTGAAAAGGAGCTTCATATATGGATGAAATTGCTATTGTCAAAATACCAATAAATAAAAATGAATTGGTGTTGAAATTATGAAATATTAAAAGAAAAAGGGCTAAAGAATGAAAACAATGTTTTTAATTTTTTAACTTTCTTTTGGAGATGGCGTACTATAACCAGTGGGTACATAACATCAGAAAATTACATAAATGTAAGTCGAAGGGTAAGAAATAGTTTTTTGGTATTCCTGGCTCTTACTTAACCCAATTATTAATCATTAGCTCAGTTAGCTATGAATTGACCTATGTCATTAAATAAATTGTAAAGTATTATAGTGTCTAGCTGGTTATCCAGTCTATGTGTGATCTAGCACGCCTCTGAATTCACAGTTTTACTTTTTTGTAAATCTTTGAGCCGTTTTTGTAAAAACGTGTATGTCTAACCTGGAGAACTGAAGATCCTTATGACCTCTTCTATATTGAAATAATTTTTGTATTTCCCGGTTGGCCTATAAGTGCATCATTAAAAATATTTGTTAGGTAAACAGATATATAATTACCAGTCAAGGATGAGGACAGTACTTTTGGGTAATAAAAGCACATTTTCCTTTTCAAAGAGTAAACCTCCTTCTAGCAAGGCTTCTTATTAACACAATTTCAAAAGGCTACCATATTAACCATAGTTTTATTAGAATCAAGAAGATAATTACACATGGACTTCCCACTGTGGCTCGGGGTAAACAAGCATGACTAGTATCCATGAGGTCCATGAGGATGCCGGTTCAAAACCTGGCCTCACTCAATGGATTGATGATCTGGCATTGCTGCGAGCTGCAGTGTAGGCCACAGATGTGGCTCGGATCCACTGTTGCTATGGCTGTGGCATAGGCCTGCATTTGCAGCTCTGATTCGACTCGAGCCTTGGAACATCCATATGCTTCAAGTGGGGCCCTAAATGGCAAATAAATCAATGGAATATAATCATACAATATAATTTACTGATAAGCATTTTTAAACATTATTATCTCTTTGCTTCTGACTCCAAAACATTTTCTTGTGTCCCATGAAAGTAATAATAATGTTATTTCTAAATACTTGGATTTCGATTATATGTATGATAACTTTTTAATGATGAAATATTGTAATATATATATGATACCTGATGTGTTCTGAAAACTTTTTTTTTTGCTACTAGTAGAATTTTATCACAAATCATACTATATAAGTGGATGAAAACCCCTGCCTTACATTGAAATTCTCCTGGCTTAAAACTGTAAGATGTACTAGCTACCAGATTCTAAGCAGGACAGAAGAATACTGTCTAAACAGCTAAGTTCATTTGGTTCTGTCAGACACAATAGCCAGGTGGACCAATAGAAGTCTACCTTCTTGAGTTCACTCCCACGTCTTTATAATAGACCTGAAACATACATATAAACTGTGAGGTGCTTAAAGTTATGAAACAGATGTTGTTCTCATCTGTGCATAAAAAGAACACTTAAAGGTAAAAATAAAGTGGGAGGGAACAGATATTTGCTACATATATACTATGTACAAACACTTTAATAGGCAAGCTATATAAAATTTTCCTACTTTAAAAATAAAGAATCTGAGACTCAGTGAGAAGAAATGGATCTCATTAAGATACACAGCTATGAAATTGTGGATTCAGCATTCAAAGAAGCACTGTTAAAGTCCAAAACCCAATTTCTTTCTACTGCACCAAAGTTGCCTGATGATAAAAATCATTCAGAACTCCAATAGAAATCATTACATTAGACCCTCCCTTTCAAGATCATATTCTCATCAGTACTTTCCAGGGTACTTTCTGGGAATATAAATTTTTTTTTTTGCCACTTCTAGGGCCACTTCTGCGGCATATGGAGGTTCCCAGCTAGGGGTCTAATTGGAGCTGTAGCCACTGGCCTACACCAGAGCCACAGGAACGCGGGATCTGAGCCTCTTCTGCAACCTACATCACAGCTCACAGCAACACCGGATCCTTAACCCAATGAGCAAGGCCAGGGATAGAACCCGCAACGTCATGATTCCTAGTCAGATTCGTTAACCACTGAGCCATGACGGGAACTCCTAGGAATACGAATTTTATCAAGGGCCTCACATAATTCTTATCATCCAGTAATTTTGGGAAACCCTGCTCTATAACTTGCAGATTTTTCTGTAGTTGAAAAATGCCTTCTTTGTATCTAAGGAACAGACAATTCTAAGTAAATCTATGGATACAAAGCTTTATTATATTTATGCTTTTTCTATACTCAGATAAAAGTGAAAGTTTTTATAAAATTTTGAAAATTCAAAGAAATTAATAAAGTATGTATTGAAGGCCAGGGTTGTGATGAGAGTACCTCACAAAATATTTACGTAGATTTGGGTTTTTTTTTAATTATTTTATTTTATTTTATTTTTGGCCACAGCTGCAGAATGTGGAAGTTCCCAGGTCAGGGATTGAACCCATGCCACAGCATCAACCCAGTCCATTGCAGTGACAATGCAGGATCCTTAATATGCTGTTCCACAGGGGAATTCATAGGTAGATTTAATTTTTTTAATGTTTTTCCTAAAGCATTGTACTTACTAGATCACAAGCCACTTCATGCAAATGGGCACATTTTCTTACACCTGGAGTGATACCCAAAGCATTAACTGTGGAAAGACCTTATTGTTTTAACTGTGCACTTATATTAGTCTATGTGGAATCTGGACAGCAATGTTAAATTACATTTCTCAGTAGCTTCAAGGCTCTATATCTGTAATTAGTAGCTTCTGTTCTTTATTACACTGATCAGTAATGCAGCTCTATTCATCACCACAGTCCCAGTTAATTATCCTTGCTAATGATTTTCATGGCATAAAGAATTTGCAGGACCCATTTGTAAAGAAATCTTGCATTGAGATTATTGGAAGGCATGAAACCACAGTGAGCTGATAAACTGTGGGAGGGATGTTACCATGGGAGATGGTTACTCTCTTTCTATTATATTTGTTTCGATTGAGAAGTTACAGAAGAAGGAATATAATACAATTTTGCACCTAAAATATTATAATACTCCAGGTATGCAAGGAGGTGGGGAAGAAGTCAATCAGAATATAAAGAGAAAATAAACTTTCTCTGCGTGCCTGGGCCAGTGGTAATACTAAGATAGTGGCTGGTCCATCTAGTAATGAAATGAATGTGTATTTTATTTGATAAAATGAAATTGCTACTTCATTATGTGTTTAAATTTTAACATGTCTTAATTACAGGAAGTAAATCACATCATGATTTTTGTATTCCTTTGGGATTATTAGTTGGAATTTTAATATAAATTACAGGTCTCTAATAGATATTATATGTTAATAGCTAAGAAATTTTGAAAACTGACATAACTGTAAACCTTACCTAAAGCTACTTAGTTTTGGAAAGAGTTTCTAAAGATTTTCACTTTATTATATATAATAAAATTAGGATTGATTACAAATAATTTCCTAAGGTAGTATGTATAATTTTAGAGGAAACATAAAGTCTTCAAATTTTTTCAATGTTCTTTTTTTTTGTAAAAAAAATTACACATATATCAAAGTATCTTTAACATTCTTTTAGAAATTCATTTAAAATAAGAAATGATGGAGTTCCCGTCGTGGTGCAGTGGTTAACGAATCCAACTAGGAACCATGAGGTTGCAGGTTTGATCCCTGCCCTTGCTCAGTGGGTTGACATCCGGCATTGCCATGAGCTGTGGTGTAGGTCGCAGACGCGGCTCGGATCCCCCGTTGCTATGGCTCTGGCGGGGGCTGACAGCTACAGCTCTGATTAGACCCCTAGCCTGCGAACCTCCATATGCTGCGGGAGCGGCCCAAGAAATGGCAAAAAGACAAAAAAATAAAAAAATTAAAAAAATAAAAATAAAATAAGAAATGATTATTTGAAGAATTAAAGAATGCGAAAATAAATTATTAAAAATATCATGAGTTATATCTCTCCATACAAGTCAGATATATTTTATTGTTTATTTGGTTTACTCAAAATAATTATTATTATAAAAATCAAAAAAATCAAAACCCAAAAAAGTTTCCATTTGTCTTCATAGCTTTATTCTTATTTTTTCTCACTTAATTTGTTTTATTTTCATATAATCCAAATTAATTTTATGAGTGCATTAAGAATATGGGTGATCAACACTGAAGGAAGCCTCTATAATTAGAGTGTAGAACTGATATTTATTTTCAAATTCTGAACTAATAGATGTTACAGGGTTTTTTTTGTTGTTGTTTTTTTTTTATTTTTGTGCCTGTATGAAAAAGAATGAAATTCAATAGCAAACAAGGTGAAATCATTTGGTTGTACGGATTAATGACCTAGATGGAAGTCAGTTTCAAAAGAATTTTTTAAAATAATATAAATTAAGTTCAATATCACCTGTTAACATCTGTAAGACTGAGTATGACACCAGAACAAATAATCTTCTTAACAAATTTTTATGTACCTGCTTCTTTATGGGTTTTTTTTGGGGGGGGTGGTTGTCATCTGGAAATACTAAACTAGGCTATTGTGAAAAAAATATACAGTATAAAATGATTCCTAATGACCAACTTCAATAGATCATTAAATTCCTGACTCCTAGAAATTCCCAAGTGTAGGAACTAATTTCTCAAAATTTGAAGAGATTTTAATATCAAAAAGAATCAGAAGATATAATGAAACAATTCAATATTTTCCCAGCCAGCAGAATTTCCTCATCAGATGTAGAAAATGTTTTATACTAAAAGATCTATCTACATTTATCATCATTTTTTCTGTGGCTTCTGGATATATATATAATAAGGGGCAAAATTTTATGTCATACCCTTTGAAACAAGAGGCCAGGGAAAACAAACCTAGAAGTTTCCAGACATTGATGTGCTTCCTCCACCCAATTTCACCCTCTCCAATGAAGTGCTTTGGGACAATGAATTTCAAGGTTAAGTGTACTAAAAAAAAGCAAAAAAAAACCCACCAATATCTCTTTAATAGCTCAGGCTCTCTGAGCACTTCTAAAGATGTCTCAGAACCCAGGCCTGGCCTGGAGGATCATACAGTAATGGACACATGAACTAAATGGATCATGCTGACTTTGAACAAATCACTTAACCTCTCTGAGACTCATTTTACTGAAATGTAAATTGGGTTTAATGAACACTAACCAAACCCAAACAGATAAAGATTAATAATCAGAAGAAAATATAAGAATTGACCTTCACATCTCATCACTTTGATATCTATTTAACATGTTTTTTGCATTTTTCCTACCACCTCTTATTTCTTTCTTTCACTGATTTTTTTGTAAATGAAGGATATCAGTCATATACTACATGCACTGCACTCATTTTATCCCATTATGTCATTCATCTTCTGCTTTTGTTATGATAGAGATTACCCTAGTGGAGTTAAAAATATTATGTAACTAGACATACTAACTTTCATGTATTGCTTCTGGATTTGGTCCTATTTAATAAAAAGTTTTGCCTAACCTAAGATTATAATTTGGAGAAATAAGGAGAAGAAAGGATTATATCCCAGATATATTCAATAGCTCTGAGACAGTACACATGAAGGTGGGAAGACCTCAGCTGAAATTGATTAAACCTTTATTGAGAACATTGTGGTCTGATATGTGGCAGTAGGGTTGATGATGAAGGGGAAAGCAATTTAAAAAATATATTTAAGCAATATATTTAGGAATGTGTACTTATGATATAGGTCAGAAAATAGTAACTGGTTCTAATTTAGTCAGTAATTACTTTGTGACCCATGACAATTCACTTAACCTCTCTAGATCAAAGTTTTCTCATCTATACTATACAAATGTTGGATTCAATTATCCATTAAGTCCATTACATTCTGAAATACTATAATTTTTAAAAAAGTCTCTAGAGACTCCAAGTGATAAATGCCATTGTTCCCTGTCTATTGAAAAGAGGATTTCCCATCATGGCTCAGTGGAAACAAATCTGACTAGTATCTATGAGGATGCAGGTGTGATCCCTGGCCTCACTCAGTTGGTGAAGGATCTGGCATTGCCACGAGCTGTGGAGTAGGTTGCAGACACATCTTGGATTTAGCCGTTGCTGTGGCTATGGCTGTGGCCAGTGGCTACAACTCCAATATGACCCCTAGCCTTGGGACCCCCATATGCCACATGTGTGGCCCTAAAAATACAAAAAAAAAAGAAGCAGAAGCAGCACAAATGAGCATACAAATACCAAGAAAAATGTGCACATAAATAAATAACAGGGCATTGCCTAATTGAAAACTGAGCTTACTAGAATGCAGGTATAATTGAAAGAAAAATATGTCTGAGCAGACAAGACATATATTCTAATGTATACTGCATACCACCCACAGTGGATAACAAATAATTTGTTGAGTAGGATGAAGCATTTTCTTGTGAGTCAAAAACTTAATCTTAGCTGAAATGAAACAGCTTGAAATGAAAAATACAGTGTTTTAATTTTCTGAGGAGTGAGATTACCTTCATTATTGTGCTCAGAAGCTAGTTTCTCCAAGAACATACAGGGTTTTTTTTTTTTTTTTTTGAAAAGTTTTAGATTAGAGCTTCCCAGTAAATGAAAGAGCTATCTCCCATTCAGCAAGAAGTGGCAGACAGTATGTCAAGAAAAAAAGAGAGTGAAACATATCCTCCTCACCAAATATTCAGATTTATTCAGCTATCCATAATCTTGTATTCTATATCCTAAAGATTGTTTCTTTTCAAGGTGTATTGGAATGAGATGCTAAATTAACCCAACTATTTATATGCTTTACTCTAACATTCGACATTAATATGTAAATGATTAGAATGACTTCTCTATCATTATTCCAATGAATCCAGACTGTGCATAAAATTAGATATATAGTTTTTAAATTTATCTAGCAATGTCTTCATAAAATGAGAGATACTTGTATTTTGTTCCGTAAGAGTTAGATTAATTACAAGCTGAAAATGTGAAAGGTAAAATTTATTATTTGCTTTTCATGTTTGGAGATGATTCTAAGTACTTTACCATCATTATCTCATTTAACTCACACAGCAATTCAATGAAACATTAATGAAATTATTAATGCAAATTTGCAGATGGTGAAACCATAGTGTAATGAAATAAAGAATTGAACTCCAGAGTAACAGCTTTTATAGGAAGGTGATAGCTCTCAAGAATTCAATGAATTATAAAGCAAAACTCAGGAAACTTTCATAGTGGGTGTACTTTCATTCTAGTGTGTTTTTTTAAACAATTTTTTAAATTAGTTGATGAATTTTATTACATTTATAGTTATACAAAGATCATCACAACCAAATTTTGTAGCATTTCCATCCCAAACCCCCAGTGCATCCTCCCACCCTCCCAACCTGTCTCATTTGGAAACCTGAAGTTTTTCAGTCTGTGAGTCAGTATCTGTTCTGCGAAGAAGTGCATTCTGTCGTTTTTTTTTACATTCCACATATAACTGATAGATTTTTTTTAATTATTTATTATTATTTTTTTCCCACTGTACAGCAAGGGGGTCAGGTTATCCTTACATGTATACATTACAATTACATTTTTCCCCCAGCCTTTCTTCTGTTGCAACATGAGTATCTAGACAAAGTTCTCAATGCTATTCAGCAGGATCTCCTTGGAAATCTATTCTAAGTTGTGTCTGATAAGCCCAAGCTCCCGATCCCTCCCACTCCCTCCCCCTCCCATCAGGCAGCCACAAGTCTCTTCTCCAAGTCCATGATTTTCTTTTCTAAGGAGATGTTCATTTGTGCTGGATGTTAGACTCCAGTTATAAGTGATATCATATGGTATTTGTCTTTGTCTTTCTGGCTCATTTCACTCAGGATGAGATTCTCTAGCTCCATCCATGTTGCTGCAAATGGCATTATGGCATTCTTTTTTATGGCTGAGTAGTATTCCATTGTGTATATATACCACCTCTTCCGAATCCAATCATCTGTTGATGGACATTTGGGTTGTTTCCATGTCCTGGCTATTGTGAACAGTGCTGCAATGAACATGCGGGTGCACGTGTCTCTTTTAAATAGAGTTTTGTCTGGATAGATGCCCAAGAGTGGGATTGTGGAGTCATATGGAAGTTCTATGTATAGATTTCTAAGGTATCTCCAGACTGTTCTCCATAGTCGCTGTACCAGTTTACATTCCCACCAGCAGTGTAGGAGGGTTCCCTTTTCTCCACACCCCCTCCAGCACTTGTTATTTGTGGATTTATTAATGATGGCCATTCTGACTGGTGTGAGGTGATATCTCATGGTAGTTTTGATTTACATTTCTCTTATAACCAGCGATGTTGAGCATTTTTTCATGTGTTTGTTGGCCATCTGTATAGATTTTGATGTTGTATCTCATTGTCTGACTTCACTTAGCATGATAATTTCTAGGTCCATCCATGTTGTTGCAAATGCTGTTATTTCTTTCCTTTTAATGGCCAAGTAATATTTCATTGTATATATGCACAAATCTTTATCCACTCCTATGTTGATGGGCATTTAGGTTGTTTCCATGTCTTGGCTATTGTTTATAGTGCTGCAATAAACATTGGAGTACATGTACCTTTTCGAGTATTGGTTTTCTCTGGATAGATGCCCAGGAGTGGGATTGTTGGATTAAATGGTAATTCTATTTTTATTTTTCTGAGAAATCTCCATACTGTTTTCCACAGTGATTGCACCAATTTACATTCCCACAAACAGTGTAATAGGGTTCCCTTTTCTCCACACCCTCTGTAGCACTTATTGTTTGTAAACTTTTTGATGATGGCCATTCTGGCTGGTGTAAGGTGGTACCTCATAGTGGTTTTGATTTGCATTTCTCTAATAATTAGCAATGTTGAACATCTTTTCATGTGTTTTTTGGCAATCTGTATGTTTTCTTTGGAGAACTGTCTGCTTAGATCTTGTGCCCATTTTTTGATGGGGTTGTTTTGTTTTTTTGGTATTGAGCGGTAGGAGGTATTTATAAATTTTGGAGATTAAACCCTTGTCAGTTGATTCATTTGCAAATATTTTCTCCTATTCTGTAGGTTGTCTTTGTTATGTTTAGGATTTCCTTTGCTGTGCAGAAACTTTTAAGTTTAATTAGGTCCCATTTGTTTATTTTCGTTTTTATTGTCATTATTCTAGGAGGTGGATCAGAGAAGATGTTGCTGTGGTTTATCTCAGAGTGTGTTTGGCCTATGTTTTACTCGAAGGGTTTTATACTATCTGGTCTTATATTGAGGTCTTTAATCCATTTTGAGTTTATCTTTGTGTATGGTGTTAGGAAGTGCTCTAATTTCATTCCTTTATATGTGACTGTCCAGTTTTCTGACAATGTTTTCTCTTAGCAGTACTGTGCAAACTTATGTCAGCCTCGAGGTTAACCTGGCCAAAATCATGCTTGTCAAATAAAAAAGAATCTATGTAAATATCCATTACCTAAATTCCTGCACTTTTAAAACATTCATTTGATTGTGATCAAATATCTGTTTTCTTTAGAGAGAAATCCACCATCTCTACTCATTATTGGCAGAAGTCATTTTTTTTGTCACACACCTTTTCAAATATATTTTGATATTTGAAGATATATTTTTCAAACGTTTTATTAGGGTTCATGAATAAATACAATGGATACATTTATATACAATGAAATTATGTTTTTTCATAAAATAATGAGGTCTAAAATGTGATTAATAAAGAAAAAATCACACTTTATTTTTTTATTTATTTTTGTTGTTGTTGTTGTTGTTTATTTTAGGGCTGCACCTGCGGCATATGGAAGTTCCCAGGCTAGGGGTCGAATCAGAGCTATAGCCGCTGGCCTAAGCCACAGCCACCCAGGTTCCGAGCTGTATCTGTGACCTACACCACAGCTCACAGCAATGCTGGACCCTTAACTCACTAAGCGAGGCCAGGGACTGAACCCATGCCCTTGTGAATACTAGTTGAGTTCGTAACCACTGAGCCACTACGGGAACTCCAGAAATCACACTTTATGATAACTTTAAACTACTAAAAGGTATCTGCTGAGTCCATGAGTAGTGAAAGGTACTAAATGGAATTTTTAAAAAATTAAACATTTATCCTTAGTACTCAGAATTTGGAGTAATTTATATATACATATTAAAATATATATTAACTACATATTAAAACATATATATAATTTTAAACAATTAGTTGTTTTATTGTTTTGGATTATTTTATGCAAATATTCCATATTTTCTAAATATTATTGGATCTTAATTTAGAGCAGCATAACTTACTAAAATTCTATGGGGCATAAACCTACATGGAAGGGAGCATTAAAGCATTTTCTGAAACTTTCAAAATTAAAAAGCTATATATAGGAATATTTTAAAGAAAATCATTCTCAGTTGTGTTAATCCCTTCTATAGTGTGAAAATAATAGACTTGTGACATATGTATAGCAAGAAGTATATTGCAGTGTAGTCTTTTAAATCTTTTTATGACAGCCTATGCATCATGTGTCATAAGTACTTTGGGACAATGAATTTCAAGGATAAGTGTCATAAAAAAAAAACTCTTTAATATCTCAGGCTCTCTGACCACTTCTAAAGATGTCTCAGAACATGCCTGGAGGATCATGCAGTAATGGACACATGAACTAACTGGAATATGCTGACTTTGAACAAATCACTTAACTCTTATTTACTTTTCTTTCGAGTAATAATATAATTGGCACAATATTTTTCCTTTCTTTTTTTTTTATTTTTAGGGCCACATCCATGACATATGGAAGTTCCCAGGCTAGGGGTAAAATCAGAGCTACAGCTGCCAGCTTACACCACTGCCACAGCAATGCCAGATCCAGGGTGCATCAGTGACCTACACCACAGCTCATGACAAAGCCAGATCCTTAACCCACTGAACAAGGCCAGGAATCAAACCCTCATCCTCATGGATACTAGTCAGATTCATTTCTGCTGAGACACGATGGGAACTCCCTATTTTTCCTTTCTTAAAATTCTGTTTTATCACTTACTTTTCTTTACCATTAAGATTTATTTCAATAGATTAATATAACAAAAACATCTCCAGAATGACATTAAAAGTAAAATGGGAGTTCCCATTGTGGTTCGGCATTGCTGTGAGCTGTGGTTTACATCGCAGACACAGCTCAGATTCTGAGTTGCTGCGGCTAAGGTGTAGGCTGGCAGCTGCAGCTCCAATTCCACCCCTAGTCTGGGAACCTTCATATGCCCTGGGTGTAACCCTAAAAAAAAAAGCAAAAAGTAAAATGAACAAAATGTTTATTCTATTTGGAAGGGGATATGATGAGAGAAAATAAGAGATTTTTAAAGAGTGGGGGTTGATGCTGGAACTGGAGGGCAATACAAAAAAAGTAATTCTCAATTTATATCTTCAAGATTATTTAATATCATTTAATACAAGATGGAGGAAAGGATATTATAAGAATTCATCTATACATTTTATATTCAAAGGCAGTTTAGCCCAGAAGATGACTTCTTAACTATTTCATAAAGAAATTGTTTAGTATGGATCAAATTTTGATTTTCTTTTATTATTACCTTATCACTGCATCATATAATAAAATTGGACTGACATTCATATAGGCTAATTGGTTTTTAGTCTGTATGTCTATTCAATTTGTTCAGACTTTTCAAATCAATTTAATCAAACTTTTTAGTTTGATTAAGGTCTAAAGTTAACGGAACCAATTTGATAAATTCATATTTTTCCTCTTAATAGACAGAGATAGCATTTATCACTTGAGTCCCCAGAGACTTTTTAAAAAAAATTCTTATACAATCTCAGACATAGACTGGATTTTAGAGATAATTGAATCCAACACTTTCATATTATAGATAAGACCATTGAGATCCAGAGAGGTTAAGTGACTTGCCACAAGTCACAGAAGTAATTAGGGACTCAGTTTGAACTAGTCACTATTTTCTGACTTACAGCCTAATGTACTGCTTTGCTCCTTATATTCTCTGCAAAGTACTTCATAAACTATAATGAACTATGTCATCTTTCAAACACTGCCCTTATATGATCTACAGAGAAGAAATTTTCTAATATACAGATTAATTTTTTTCCTGGCTTACAATATTATACTTTATTACTCTTTATTACATCTTCTTGATTAAAATATGGTTTGTCCATCTAGCTGGTGTAATTCATATTTAAGAATGGAAGTGATCTATAAGAAAAATAGTCTTTAATTAGAAATTAGAATAAGGTATTTTAAAATGAAAAGTTCCTGTTAGAATAAATGGAAAACATATTTGGTTATAGTCCAACACTATTTCTTTCTCTCACTTGCCACCATCACAACAATTCTGGCATGGCTTCTGAAGTTATTAGGTCACGTATATGTAGAGACAAAGAAGTAACATACAATTGTGAAGCAATACATATATTAAATGAGCTATTTTCTGGTAGATATATGTTACTTTGAAAGTAACTTAAACAATTGTTCTTTGGTTTTGGCCAAGGTTGTAGGTTTTGAGTCATTTATCCTGTATTCCATTCCTCATTTAACAAATATTCATGGAGGGTTTGCTATGTGTCGCACAAACTTATATGGTCCTGAAACTGATACTCTAGTTACAGAAATGAAAAAGAAATTCCTAAATACTTACCTGTGCAGCAAGAGCATGGGTTAGAGAGTGAAAGAAACACCAGTTAGATAATTTGATTGAGGGTGGACTTCTGTAAAAAAATAAGCAAATGCATGAAGAAAGTGAGAGAGAATACCGTGGGAATTCTAAGGAGAGATGGATTAGTACAGAATAAGTACTGAGGAAGACCAAAATTTTATATCCTGATTAGGAAACACACTTTTGATGCCCTAGGAAAGCAAGAAGGTTAGTGCGGCAGAAATACGTTGAATGTGTGAGAAACTGATAGGATGTTAGGTCAGAGGCCTTGAAATGTTTAAGAGTTAAGGTGGCCACATGATCTTACTTCTGCCTTAAAGTAATTCTTCTGGCACTATGTGGAGATTTACCTAGGAGAGGGCAAGAGAAGAAACAAAAAGGTCAGGTCGTATGCTAATGACCTAGTACTAATTAGACATGATGGTGGCTTGACTAGAGAGGTATTAGTGGTGAAGGTAAGAAGTGGTTAGGTTTGGGATATATTTAAGATGTTGAATATAACAATAAAGTTATGACCTGTGTAGCTGAAAGGGCAATGATACTCATTATTGAAAAGGGAATTGCTTGTGATAATTGATGTTTGGGACAAAAGCAATTAAAACTTAAATATAATAACCTTTTAATGTTTAAACATACCAGTTGAAGTGAAGTGTAGGCACTTAAGTATATAAGTCTGCAGTTCAAAAGAGAAATTAAGATTTAACTTTTAGAGTTTTAGTAAAATAATTTCTAAAGACATGGGATAGGGTAATATGGCTCAAGAAAGGGATATCTATATATGGGAGGATATAAAGAATGCAAATTAAACACAAGTTTACTGTAATACTTACACATCAGAGGGAGAAGAAACAACCAGCAAATTCAGAGATAGTTCTATCTTAGGGAAAAAGTGAAAAAAGAAAATAAAATGCAGGTAATCAAGGATGTCAAACTGTCCTTATAGGTCAGTATGATGAAGTCTTATCATTGACTGAAGAATATGAGATATGAGGAAATAGAAACAGTAAATATAACCAATATTTTAGAAACATGAGTTTACTAATTTTTATTTATCTTGATTAGGCAAATGCTAAAAGATACAGAATGGATCAAAATTATCTTGACTGTAAACATTTCAAAAATGGTAAGGTTATATTAAAATACACTCCTTTTATTTTGTTATCATTGCCCAATATATGTCAAATAAATCTTATTGTGGTACCAATGTGATTTTATTAGTAGGTAGCTATGTACAACTTGACGTTTATCAGCCATCTTCTAAGTTCTGAGTAAAAATAACTGCTTAAGAATTAGAAAAAGTATCATAGGGCAACCTTCTTACCAAATTTTCATTTCCATCCACAAATCATAGTCTTTGTTCCTTTCTCGACATTTTCTTTTATTATAAGTGTATCATAATAAATATTATAGGTAATTACCAGAGTATTTGGTGCAATAACTGAGTCACTAGAAGTGAAAATATTAGCAATATTGGGGTAATTCTTTCATTATTTTACCTTTATTTTCAGTCAGAAATCAACATTTGAACTCTTTTAGGAGCTCAGGGCCATGAAATCTCATACTTCAGGATATTGTAAAATATGGAAAAATTTAATGAACACAGATGTTGATAAAGGTTCACTACCCATAGACAGGCAGTCATCACCCCCTACTATCTCTGCACATGAACTCATCCTCTTTCTCACATGGCCTCTCTGGCTCTGGCTCTCATACTCATTCTGACAGACACACAACCATCATGAACTCAGTGGGGCATATACAGCCATTAGAAAACACCACAGCTGGTGGCAAGAAATAATTAGAATAAGCAGTTGCAACATGGCTTTTTATTTCACACACTTAAATAAAGGAGTACTTTCCAAGACCTTCTATGTATTAAACAAATAAAATATTTCTTCAGTTAATTCCCCATTATAAGGGGGATGATATTTATCATTTTTAAATTCATATACATGAATTTATGAAGGAATCTTTCTGGAAAGCAATGCAAAAGTTAAGCCTATTATCTGAAAACATGTATATTTTAAGTAAATGTTTAAATGAACAATCCTATCAGAATTTTATTTGTTTTATTTTATTATCTAAGCATGCAAGGGGTCTTCCTCTAGGCATTAGATTATTTTATATTAATGATAGACAAATCTTGTTTATGAAAGATGCTAGCATAATTGCACATGCGTTTGCATCTGTTATTTGCCCTGCACTGACATTTTCTGTAGAATCTGGGTAATCCAAAGTCTTGTTCCCAGCCTTAAGGACTGATGATACAGCAGAATAGACACCTGGGCTTCCTAGCTAGAAACTTGCATCATTGAATCAGAAATGCCTAGAACACAAGTAATGGGACAGGAAAAACAGCGATAAAGTGAATTACAACGTATTGTCCAGGATCAAGGTCCAAATACTCATGTATTCTAATGGGTCATATAAATTTTGAATAGATTATATTTTTTGGTTAAGAGCATTAAGTTCCTCTTTTTTTTTTAACCTTGAGTTGTTAGCATTTGCATAAGCAACTCTAATTCCTTATGTATTCTGTATTGTTTAGTGTTTTAAAAAAGTTTTATAACAAATTACTCTGAAACATTATGTATGTAATCTTTATAGTGCTACATCATAATCATGCATACATTATATTTCATATTAATAATGATAACTTTATTCTTTTATTCAGCCTAATCATTTTGTAATAGTTTTATGTAAAGCTAGATACCTTAGATTTTCTTAATGATATAACTTTATATATATTATATATGCATATTTATAATATGTAATGCACATTTAGATAGATATTAATGATATAATGTAACATCATATTTTTCTTTTCTCAAGTTTCTCATTTTTCCACTTTAATTCTTTTTTTTCTTTCCTCACTCTCAAATCTTTCCAACATACACACATCACAAGAAAAACTTCCTGAATATTAATCAGATGGGTAAAAATATTTCAATAGTTATTTGCTACTCTACTATAAGAAGTATGAGTAATCATGTCATCAAATATTTATTTTTGTTTCCCTATTGAAGTGGGAGTCAGGATGGCCCCACTTTGATCCTCTTGGATAAAGCCTCCCAGGGAAAACAATCATAAAATCTGGAGGGTGTAAGGGTCCACCAGAAAGTGATGGAGAGGCGACAAGGTGAAAAACTGGGCAGGAAATGATATTTAGGAGAGCAAATACTGAGTGAGTTTCTCATTTTCATGGTGTCCAGTTTGAGAACAAGCCCCAGTTTTTTAAATGGGGCAGTTTAATATGCTGGATATTTAAACACCTAGTAGAAAACCCCCATCTTAATGTTTTGAAGACTTATAGGACATTTTTTTAGGGCAATAACAAATGATAAAAAATAAGGGACCGTTATCTATGACAAAAGAGAGCCAGAGAAAGGTAGCTACAATCCTACATATAAAGTAACCCCTGAAGCCTGCGTGTGGGCATGTATGGGATAGTCTTCAAATAGGTAAGAGAAATACAACTCAATTGCTATTTGAGGTGTTTGTTCAGCAAACACCAAGCAGGATTATTACAAAGACAATAACACCTGGACGCATTTGGCTAAAATCAAAATATAAATAGAAAAATTTTCAAGCAGTCAGAGGAAAATAAAAGGCACATCTCATTCAGAATAATGATTATAATGATGATTAAAATTATTGCTGTATACTCGTCGGAAACAACGGATGCGAGAAAACAATGAAAACATATTTAAATCATTGAACAACTGTCACACCAGTATTCTATATTCAGCAAAAATATCCCTCAAGAAGATAGTAAAATAAAAACATTTTCAACAATAAGAGCTAAGAGAATGTCTTTAATCTTCACTAAAAGAAATGTTAAGGGAAGTTCAAAGTTGTTAAAAATATGGTACAAAACTTCAGATTATCTTCGCTTTTGACAAATAATTATGCAGAACACCATTATGGAAAAATTTGTATTAAACAAAAGCAACTTGGGAGTTGATTTTTTGAAACAAAATATTTAACTCTATATTTGAAGTGGGAACAAATGCTAGTATTTAATGCATTAATTTCTCAAGCTTTTTTAGGTAATTCAGCCAGCTGATTTCTACAGAATCGTGATGTTATCTTAGCTATAACTTTAAAAATTAATCTATATAAAGCAGATTTGGAACTCAAGGGCTCCTGGCAACAATTTACTTTTCAAATAATCTTTTGCTGACTTAGACTTGCAAGCAGAAATGACACCATTCACTGGAGAATTACATATATTTATGTAATCAATAAACTTTTCCTCGGTTAGTATACCTACTGCCATGAAAACACTCTCAGGTGGCTTTGATTTTACACCATGGCTGTGAGATAAAACTCTAAATTATTATAATTTGGGGACAGGATTTCTCATGAGCTAAATATTCTAGGCCAGGTGTAGCAAACTAATTTTGCTTACACCATCTCAACATGCTAAGACTAAAGGAAGCCAACTTTATAAATAGAAAATTGGCAAACAGTTGACACAGGTTAGTATCATTACAGCTATTAAAAAAAGCAATGCACATGATTTTTTTCGGTGGCCTGATGCTATCTGCAGAATAAAACAAAAAACATTCTATACTGTTTCATTGTTCAATTAGCTAAGTTTGAAAGCAGTAGAAAAATATTGTATTAATTTATTAGGTAATGAATTTTTTGTAGAATAAGTAGTTCAAATTATGAAATGTAATTGTTTTAAAACAACAGGATAATGAAAGTAATCAAATAATAGTGATTATTTTTATGTTAAAGTCTTAGATTTACTGTTGCAATCACATTTGTACCCCTTGGATTACACTGATTTATACTTCTGTGAAAATTTTGTTTTGCTTCATCAAGTTAGTATTGAAAAATTATCTCCTGTGTTAAAACCACAGTTCCTATTTGGAGTTTATTTAGCTAGTCTGAACTATTTCAAAGCACTTAGCACCCGTAAATCATAAGCAGATTCTTAAATCTGCCTTCATTTTTTTTTTCCCTCAGCTCAAATTCATGAAGCTGCCTTAGGAATATCAATCTAATAAATATGTAACCCTTTAGGGTGCATTTATAAAAGGAAATACAGAGTATCATCATGCCTCCAAATCAACAGATCAGTCAACTAAAACAAAAGAAAGAAAGAAAGAAAGAAAAAACAGGAATCAAATATGAAAGCTTTCAGTTCCTCTTAGTTAAAAATGAGATGCTTAAAAATCTTTAGTGAAAGTTTTAAAGAAAATAGTTTCAGAAACAGAAGTGATTTCAGGAATATTTAGGAAATTTTTCATGGGCATGGTAAGGGCATACTTGTAATACAAAATAATTTTGATCTGATACTCCCACAAAAAAAATAGAGCAACTGAATATACTAACATATATTTTATCCCACGGTTTGAGTATATTAAATACTAACTTGAGCAGAACCTAACATTCACTTTAATGGTGTGTGACTTGCAGTTGATTGCTTTATAAGCTAAAAAATTGAGCAATTTATAAAGTTATCATCAATCTAATTCTAAAAAAATCAATTTTAATATTGATGAAATTTTCTCAACTTCCATATTCTATCTGATGAATAATTTAACCAGTTTTATGTTGACTTAATTTGCGCCTCTTTAAAAAATCACATCTTGATTTTTTACTTAAAATATAAATTATTCAAAAAATCTTTCTTATAAGTTTCTTCCTTCATCTTCTGGAAATTATTGCTTTAATTTAACTTTTATTAGGTTGAAGTACTTCCTTGATGTATGCACTCAGAAACTGCACATATTTTCCAAGACTTTGCGTTAAAGCAAACAAACAAAACTTTTTATTTGCCTTTAACTGAAATGACAACTCAACAAGGAATAGAATTCTTGGCTCTCAGCTCTCCAAGGTGTTTCCACTCTTTCTGGCATTTAGTTTTGTGTTCTTTCACCCTGGTTCTCATTCATTTTTAAGCAACACTCCAATTGACATACTAATAACATTTTTTTGGTCTTCAATCTTAGCAATTTTTTTTAGTATGTATTCATATGATCTTCTTTATTTTTCACTTCTTATATTTCTTCCTTCTTCCTCTCTTTCTCTTTCTTGCCCTATTGTTAGCAATTCCTCCCTTTCTAATTAATTAATCCTGCTAGGAGCTTGGGTTTAGTGTTGGGGTATTGTTTTCCATGAAAAACCACCGTCCCAATGGGGAGGTTATTTAGCAAGCCTGACATTCTTTTAAAAGTTAGTAATTTAATTATTTTTGAAATAAGATTATGACTTCTATTATTTGTATGATTATGTATTTCTACAATCTGTTCCATTCTTTCCTTGGTGTCTCCTATTATTTGTGTATGGTGCCCTTTGCTATTTTCTTCATGGCATTCTTTTTATACTTACAAGTAATTTTTTTTGTTTTTGTTCTCTATTATTTCATCTTTTGTTAATTATTCCAAACCATGAGTGTAATTTTCAGCAGGGTCCTCTTTTCAGTTTCCCTGTTGAACTTTAAACGGTGGAAATTATAGTTTATGTTTCTTTTATCTCATCTATAAGCTGTAATTTCAATTACTTTTTGTCTAATTAAGTTTCCTTCCATTTCATTTTAATTTTGTTCTGTTTGGTCTTTCTACTCTAAGCTACCAAGTGATCTTTCACTGCCCACATCAATCAGAATAGATTCTCCAGCTGTCAGATAGCCTAAGCCATTAAGGGCTATTGGCAATTAAGGAACCAGCAATGAGAGGTAATTAAATGTTGAGCCAAAGAAAACAGACTGGCAAGCTGTGAGTCTAGTCTTTTGCGAGAGAGCCTTCAGATTTCTCAGGACTCTCTAGAGGTGAGTGTGAGCAACACAGAATGAGAGACATGGGCCCACAGAGCTGAGCTAGGGATCAGCAATCTCTGCCACAGGTCCTTCCAGTGAAGCAGAGCCCCTCACCATCCCTTCCTATTCCGTTTTCATCGCTAGTGTTCTAATGTTTGGAGCACTGCTTCCATTCTCCACCAGGCAGTCCATCAGTTATATTTCTTCAGTTTTGAAAAATATTGACTTTCTTTTTTTAGGAAAAGTAAATAAACTGTTCTTTCATTGAAAAAAAATGAGGCGATAATGAAAGCCTGAAATGTGAAATGTTTAAAAAATTCCTCTGTCATTCAGAAGTATTCCTTAGCATTTGGTGATCATTATTTTCAGGACTTGTGTGTGTGTGTATATAATATACAGACACATACATGTATATATACATATCATATACATGTGTGATATATACAGACAATATATAACCTATTTCTAGGTACTAATTTTAATAACCTAAGGTAGGTTATGTTGTTTTAACTAATACTCAAGCATCCTAGGTTTGTTTCTTAACCAGTCTTTACCCCTGAAACCAAACTCTGGAACTCAAGCTGATTGATCTGTTCGTGTCCTATGAAAAATCTATCATCCAGTTTTAAATCTTAATAATAATTTTTTTGCAGTTAATACAAAGGTAATTTTTCTCATCAGAGGAAAATATTGACTTTGGCTTTTCATTCCAGTTGTCCTAGTGCAACATGTGTATGTGTACATATACATATCTATATGTACATATATATTTATAGAAAATATCAATAAGTTAGATAAATGTTTTAAGAAAAACATTAAGCTCCTGGAATTCTTACCTTCTCTTTAAAAGATGCTTCTTGATTCTTGTTGTCATTAATGTTAATCTAAGTCTAGGTGAATGTTAAATGAGTTAAATGATAAAATGCTAATTAACATGATAAATGCTATTATTTATATATATAGTCATCTTAAGGAAATAGATTGTCATCTATGGAAGAGGAAAAACATATTTTACCATGGCTTTTCATATTAATTATAAAAATGGAATTCACATTGCAAGTTAGTGCTTTACCCACCGCTGAACTTATCAGATCAGTGGAAAGTATATTTTTATTATGAAAAGAGTTGCAACAGGTTAAACAGTTTGATGGCAAAATATATTGAAAGATGCAACTAGGGAGTTCCCTTCCTAGCTTAGTGGTTAATGAATCTGACTAGTAACCATGAGGTTGCGGGTTTGATCCCTGGCTTTGCTCAGTGGGTTAAGGATCTGGAGTTACTGAGCTGTGGTGTAGGTCGCAGACGTGGCTCGATCTAGTGTTGCTGTGGCTGTGGCCTAGGCCAGTGGCTCCAGCTCCGATTGGACCCCTAGCCTGGGAACCTCCATATGCTGCAGGTGTGCCCATAAAAACACAAAAGACCAAAAAAAAAGAAAAGAAAGAAAGAAATTTGCAACCAACTCCCCTTCTTCTGATTTAATAAACAACAAATCTTTGTATTACAACAAATTTTCTGGCAGTTTTTTACAGATGCAGATTACTCTTACTATAGGTTTTGATCTATTTTAGAATTACATTTGACTTTTAAAAAAATTTATTAGAGTATAGTTGATTTACAATATTGTATTAGTTGCAGGTGTATAGTAAATTGAATCAGTTATACATATACATGCATCCATTCATTTTTCCCATATAAGTTATTATAGAACATTGACTAGACCTCCCTCTCCTATACAGTTTGTCCTGATTAGTTTTCTATTTTATGTATACATGGTGGTATGTATATGTTAATCCCATCCTCACAATTTATCCCTCCCCACTACAATTTTCCCTTTGGTAACCCTAAGTTTGATTTTGAAATCTGTGAGTTTGTTTCTGTTTTACCATTTTTATTAGATTTCACATATATGTGGAATCATATATTGACTGAGACATAAAAATCATCTGGCATCTCAGTTCACACAGTGATCTCGTTGAATTATATAGTTTGAGACCATTTCAAACAGACCTTTATTTGGTTAACAAGGCTAGTTTCTGATATTAGGAAATCTGTATATACTTTCTTACCTAAAAAAATTACTTCCCACTACTTCTTTTTTCCTTCAACTTTTGTGAGAAAACTTGTTAATTGTGAATATTCTCTTGCAAACAGGATATTTTACAGGATTTAATGGTTATGCTACTATTACCATAACTTTGTCAATTTGTGTTAAATGTGTAAAGGCAGAATTTAATATGAACAACTTTTCTCTTTACAACCTCAATTTTAATCACACACATTTTATTTTGTGTGAAAAATTTTTAACAACAATTAGCCACCTGCAAGCAAGGCTCACTGAACCTGAAATTAGCCAATTACACACACAATTATATTGTTTAAAATTGTCAACAGATAATTTCAGGCAGATTCCTCTATATTGAAAGAGTGATATGTCAATGGCTCGTTTTTAGTCTGAGATATAGCATGCCAAGTTTTTCGTTTGCTTTTGTTTGTTTTTTATAATAATGAATTTATGAAATAATTATCACTTTTGTCACCATGGTTTCCCCTTAATACCACAGATAAGGAGTATATTGGTTGTGAAATTAAAGTTATCTTTACCTTTGGAAAGCCATTCTGCTGAAACCTTAAAACCTTATTCATTTTTCAGACATATACACAGAAGCGGGATTGTTGGATCATATGGAAGTTCTATTTTTAATTTTTTGAGGAATCGTAATGTTGTTTTCCACATCAGCTGCACCGTTTTACATTCTGACCAACTGTGTGCAAGAATTCTAGTTTCTCCACATCCTGACCAACACATTATCATTTGTTATTTTTTTTTATACCAGTCATCCTAACAGATGTGATGTGGTATCTCATTGTGGTTATGATTTAGATTCTTAGTAATTAGTGATGTTAAGCCCACTTGTTATACCTCTTTGCCATAGTTTTTTCCTTTGGGGAAATGTCCATATAAGTTTTTGCCCATCCTTTAATCAAGGTTGTTTGGTGTTTTGAAATTGAGCTTTATGAGTTTAAATATTTGGATATTAATCCCTTATCAGATCAGTCCCACTTCTGGGTGTATATTCAAAAGAGCTGAAATCAGAATCTAGAAGGGATACTTGCACTTGCATGTTTATTGCAGCATAACTCACAATAGCCAAGGTATGAAAATAATCCACATGGCCATCAAGAGACAAGTGGATAAATAAAACATGTTATACACATACGTGGAATATTATGCAGTCTTAAGAAGGAAATCCTACTTAATTATACTAAATGAAAGGACATTATACTAAATGAAATAAGCCAGTCACAGAAGCACAAATACTGCATGATTCCACTTATATGAGGTATCTAGAATAGTCAGACTCAAAAGAGTGGACAGCCTAATGATGGTTGTTGGGGTAAGAGATAGGAGGAAATGGGGAGTTATTGTTTAATGGGATGAAGTTTCAGTTTTCAAGTAAAATAAGATCTGGGGATCTGTTGTAAAACAGCACCCTTGTTAACAATACTGTATTGTGCACGTAAACATTTGTTAAGAGGTTAAATATCATGTTACATGTTCTGACTACAAAAACAAAACAAAACAAAAAACCCCAAATAATAATAACCAAAAAAGCAGAAGAAAACTTTTGGAGGTGATGAATATGTCTGTTACCTTGATTGTAATTATAGTTTCATGAGTGTATGCACATGTCCAAACATTTCAAATTATACACATTAAATATACGCAGTTTTTTTGGTATATAAATACCTCAATAAAATTGTTATCAAAAAATTATCCAATGACCTTTCCCCTTTCCAGTCCACAATTATAAAGTGTGTGGTTTTAGCAGGATTATAAATTCTCATAGGCAATAGTTTCATAATTCTGTACCATATTCAAGACAATGAAAAATGTGTTATAGAGTATAACTATACTTTCATCAGAACATCTCTTATCTTCCCAAATCAAAATATACTTTTTAAAATGTCTTAAAATTTAAGTCAAATACTCTATGTTTAATATCTCAGCTCTACATATCCTATACATAATTAGAAGGTTCACTACTTCACTGCCTTCAGCACTTTGCTATCTTTCATAAGTATTGAAACCATTTTGATAAAATAACAGCTGACATTATACAAATCCATTGTACTGACAATGACTAATGGAACAGTAAGGTGCACATTTATACCACTCACATTTTATTTTTCTGAGGAAAAGATAAAACTTGTACTAAACCTATTAAATATAAACAAATATACAAATAACTTGTATTAGAACTTTTAAAAATAAAAGTAAATTACAATGTATAAAATAGGCTGTTTATTTTAATATCATTGTCCCTTGATACTGTAACCTCTAACCTCTAATATCATGAAGAATAAACTTTAAATATTTCTCTAAATTTACCACATAAATTATTAACATGAAAATTAAAATATAGATAAGATGCAGTGTATTATTTAAAACAACATCTATTGAACATCAGTATTTGAGACTATTCTGTGTTGCGCAAAGCCAAGTTCTTTTTATTTTTTTAATAATGATTTTTATTTTTTCCATTATAGCTGGTTTACAGTGTTTTGTTAATTTTGTACTCTACAGCGAGGTGACCCTGTTACACATGCATGTATACATTCTTTTTTCTCACATTATCATGCTCCATCATAAGTGACTAGTTATATTTATGAGCAGGATCTCATTGCTTATCCACTCCAAAGGTGATAGTTTGCATCTATTAACCAGAAATTCCCAATCCATCCCAACTCCCTCCACCTCCCGCTTGGCAACCACAAGTGTGTTCTCCATGTGCATGTTCTCCACATTCTTTTCTGTGGAAAGGTTCATTTGTGCCATATATTAGATTCCAGTTATACGTGATATCATATGCTATTTGTCTTTCTTTTTCTGACTTACTTCACTCAATATGAGTCACTAGTTCCATCCATGTTGCTGCAAATGGCATTATTTCATTCTTTTTATGGCTGAGAGGTATTCCATTGTGTATATATACCACATTTTCCTAATCCAATTGTCTGTCATGGACATTCAGGTTGTTCCCATGTCTTGGCTATGGTGAATAGTGCTTCAGTGAACATGTGGGTGTATGTGTCTTTTTCAAGGCAAGTTTTGTCTGGATATAAGCCCAACAGTGGGATTGCTGGATCATATGGTAGTTCTGTGTATATTTTTCTAGGGTACCTCCATACTGTTTTCCATAATGGTTGTACCAATTGCCATTCCCACCAACAGTGCAGGAGGGTTCCCTTTTTCCACACCCTCTCCAACATTTGTTATTTGTGGACTTATTAATGATGGCCATTCTGACTGGTGTGAGGTGGTATCTCATGGTAGTTTTGATTTGCATTTCTTTAATAATCAGTGATGTTGAGCATTTTTTCATGTGCTTCTTGGCCATCTGTATATCTTCTTTGGAGAAATGTCTTTTCATGTCTTTTGCCCATTTTTCATTTGGGTTGTTGGCTTATTTGCTGTTGAGTTGTATAAGTTGTTTGTATATTTTAGAGATTAAGCCCTTGTCAATTACCTCATTTGAAACTATTTTCTCCCATTCTGTAAGTTGTCTATTTTTTTTATGGTTTCCTTTGCTGTGCAAAAACAATTGTCACTGTATACAGATGATATGACACCATATATAGAAAACGCTAAAGACTCAACCCCAAAACTACACAAACTAATCAACAAATTCAGCAAAGTAGCAGGATAGATTAACATTCAGAAATCAGTTGCACTTCTGTATATTAAAAATGAAATATTAGAAAAGGAATTCAAAAATACAATACCTTTTAAAATTGCACTCCAAAATTTGGTCAGGAATACACCTGACCAAGGAGGTGAAAGACTTATATGCTGAGAAATAAAACATTCATCAAGGAAATTAAAGAAGATGCAAAGAAATGGAAAGATATTCTATGCTCCTGGGTTGGAAAAATTAATATTAATATTGTAAAAATGGCCAAAGCAATCTACAGATTGAATGCAACCCCTATCAAATCACCCAGGACATTTTTCACAGAACTAGAACAAACAATCCAAAAATTTACATGGAACCACCAAAGACCCAGAACTGCCAAAGCAATCCCAAGGAACAAACACCAAGCAGGAGGCATCACTCTCCCAGACTTTGGGCAATATTACAAAGCCACAGTCATCAAGACAGTGTCGGACCGGTACCAAAACAGACATAGAGACCAATGGAACAGAATAGAGAACCCATAAATAAACCCTGACACCTCTGGTCAAGTCATCTTCAACAAAGGAGGCAAGAATATAAAATGGGAAAAAAACAGTCTTTTAAGCAAGTGGTGCTGGGAAACCTGGACAGCCACATGGAAGCCAATGAAACTAGAACACACCCACGCACCATGCACAAAAATGATCTAAAAGGGCTCAAAGACTTAAATATAAGACAAGACACCATCAAACTCCTAGAAGAGAACATAGGGAAAACATTCTCTGACATCAACCTTACAAATGTTTTCTCAGGTCAGCCTCCAAAGCGATAGAAATAAAAGCAAAAATAAACGAATGGGACCTATTCAAGCCAAGTTAATATTACTCTTGAGTCTTTGGTCATCACAAGTTCAAAATATACTGAGGGCAGGGAAGTCTTTTCATTGTATGCTCTATAGTTCTGTTACATGTAACCTACTAAACTTTTTTTGCCATGCTTTACTATCATTTTTAAATGACAATAAAATTTTACTCAAATTTTTTTGAAAAATGCAATATTTTGGGAGTTCCCATTGTGGCATGGCAGAAACAAATCTGACTAGTATCCATGAGTATGAAAGGGTTCGATCCCTGGTCTCGCTCAGTGGCTTAACGATCCAGCATTTCAGTGAACTGTGGTGTAGGTTGCAGACATGGCTCAGATCCCATATTGCTGTGGCTGTGATGTAGGCCGGCAGTTGTAGCTCCAATTCAACCCCTAGACTGGAAACTTCCATATGCTACAAGAGAGGCTCTAAAAAGCAAAAAAAAAAAAAAAAAAAAAAAAAAAGGCAAAAAAAAAAGAAAAATGCATTTCTCTCCAATAATATTCTTACAAAAGGAGCTTTGGAATATAAGTCACAAAGACATTAATTAGTTATAAATTAATGTAATGTACAATTAATAGCTAATGATATATGTCTTTTTATTTAACTTTGCTTTTTAAAGATTTCACCTTCAAATAATACCATGCAGTATTTGCATTTCTCTGGCTTATTTCACTTAGGAATATGTCCTCCAGGTATATCTATCTTATCCCAAATGACATGATTTCCTTCTTTATTTAAGTCTTAATGGCATTCAATGTTATATATATCTATAATAGCACTTTATCCATTCATCTTCACTATTTCTATACAGTGGTTATAATTTATAATGCTCCAATGAACGTGGGGTACAGATATCTGTTTGATAGCCTGTTTTTGTTTCTTTTGGATATACACCCAGAAGTGGGATTTCTGAGTCGAATGATAATTCTATTTTTAATTTTCAGAGGAGCCTACATAGTTTTCCATAGTTGATGTATCAGTTCACATTCCCAACAACAGTGTACAAGTGTTCACTTTTCTCCACATCCTACCAACATTTTTTATCTCTTCTCTTTTTTGATAATAGCCATCCTAACAGATGCGAGATATTTCATTTTGGTTTTGAGCTGCATTTTCCTGATGGTTAGTGATGTTGAACACATTTTAGTGTACCTGTTGCCCATTTGTATGTCTTTTTTGGAAAAGTGTCAGGTCCTTTGCCCATTTTTAATTGGGTTTTTTGTTTTTTTGCTATTTGAGTTGTATGTATTCTTTGTGTGCTTTGACCCTTAACCCCTTATTGGCTATGTGGTTTGCAAACACTTTCTCCCACTCCATAGGTTGCCTTTTCATTTTGTCGACAGTTTCTTTTACTAGGACAACATTAATCTCTTATAATTTAAAGTTTCTTCCCTCACCAAATCTCAGAGCAGATTTAGGAAGATGGTGGCAGACTTTGGGCTGTTTTTCATTCTGCTTCTTCTGCCTTCACATCTCCTGCAAACTCTCAGGTGTAAGAAGGGTTGGAGGAGAGGGGAGAAGAAAGAAGAGTAATGAGATAAAATGGTTTGTCCTTACTTAGTGCTCTGTCAAATTCTCTCAATTATTAAATGTTAAGTATTATTCTCTGTTATAAAACATACCCAAACCCTGACTCCCCTCCTAAGGCAAATATTTGGAACCTTGTCCACAGCCACAGGGAAATTTTTGTCATTCCTATCCCAGATAGTACACCTTTAGATATATATTCTCCCAGGTTGCCCTTGTCCTTCAGGCAACCTTGTTTGATGTAGATTTTCAAGAATAACCTAAATTTCTTTCTGCAACCCTCATTTGACCAAATGGCAAAATTGTTTGACAAATTGCCACAGGAATTTCTTAAAAAATAAGTGGCAATTTACATAATTTCTCTTCCCACACCTAATGCTAAAATACAGCCAACAGAGATAATACTTTAAATATGCATGTCAAATTTATTTTTTAATATTTGCTTTCATCACCAGTAGTTTGTCTTCTGCTTTTATCCCTTGATCTTCATATATCCAACTTCCTTAGGGAGCAAATGTTAAAGATACTTTTGTTAACATTGTAAACATTCTCATATAAGCCACTATATAAGCCATATTTTTTTTTCTTTTCTGTATATTCTTTATGATACTCCAAAATCCATGCAAATAGTACAGAAACAATAGACACTGTCATCTAAAACCTGGGCTCCCTAAGCCAGATGAGTAGGTTTCATAACAGTTTTTGGAGCCTCATGAATGCACCAATAATCAACTGGTGGTAATTGAAATGAAAGCATGTTTTTCAGTTTCAACTCTTGCATGATTTCATTAGTTTCATCCTTAAATTTTCAATTTATATCATTAATATTGTGGGGGTGTTTGGGAGAAATGGACTAAAAATAAATTAGATATAAGGACAAACAAGGTAAATTGAAACTTGAGCTTCTCTTAACTTAGATCATTAATTCAGTCAAAATATCCTTTCTTGAACATAAGCACAAATACAGTACAAAAATGTGCAGGTGTACAGCATATATATATTTGGATTTTTTTTCTAAATTTGGTTCTTCTATTTGATGGCAATCATGCAATTAATTATTTTCTTCTAAGTTTATTCTAACTTCTGTGGAATCAAATAACAATAAAAATCTAATTATTAATATTGGTTTTAGTTACAATAATGATTTTGTTTTATTATAAGTTGCTTAAAAGAGAGATTGAACTATTGATTTTAAAGTATGTGTGGAATAAAATTTCTCAAGAGAGAAAATTCTTACTGTTTCCTTATCTAAGTAAAATTTTCCTTTAAAGATTCTAACTTTATATTTTAATATGAACTTGGCATTATATCAGTGATTATTATTAGCAAGTAATAACCCATCTGCCATACATAGAAACTTACAATAATGTATTTAAGTAAATGTGTAAATAAAAAGAATTCGTGTTTTGAAAACACAATATATTAAAACAAAAAGATAAAATATTACATCAAGTATTCAGCCACAGACTCAGTTATCAGTCTTTTGCAAGGGAGAGTATAGATTCATATTCAGAGACAATACTGACTGAAGTCCATTAAAATTATAGATGTGTCTTTAAATAATTGTTCATTTGAAGGTACTATCATGTTATTTTCAAAATGATTGTGGTACGAGTTTTTTGTTTTTTTGTCTTTTGTTCTTTTTTTTTCAGGGCCGCTCTTGCAGCATCTGGAGGTTCCCAGGCCAAGGGTCAAATCGGAGCTGGAGCTATTGCTGCCAGCCTGCACCAGAGCCACAGCAACACCAAATCCGAGCCATGTCTGCTACCTACACGACAGCTCACAGCAACACTGAATCCTTAACCCACTGATCAAGGCCAGGGATTGAACCCACACCTCATGGTTCCTAGCTGGATTCATTTCCGCTGTGCCATGACAAGAACTCCCGATAACTAGTTTTAATATACTTGTTATTTAAACAAATAGTGATCTTATGTTATGAAGTGATTACTTATAAATCCTGTTTAAAAAACTAAAGAGTTGGAATTCTCTTGTGGCACAGTGGGTTAAGAATCCAGTATTGTCACTGCTGTGGCTTGTGTCAGCGCTGTGCTGTGGGTTCAATCCCCAGCCTAGGAATTTCTACATGCCACAGGCGTGGCCAAAAAACAAACCAACAAAATTACATAGTTAAATCAATTAGGGGAGAAAAACAAAAGAAGCCATAAATAAATCAGTTTGGTGGAATGAATGGATAGATGAGAGGTAAATTAGATAGATAGATACATAGCTAGATGATGGATAGATAGATTCTAAGTTTTCTGAGAAATTATTTACACTTAAAAGCAGAATGAGGCTAATTTCCATAATTGAATTATAATAGATAAATAAAAGGGGGTCATCTCTAATCAAATTTTTCAATACAGATGTTAATACCTTTCTCTGGTTAGTAATATTAATTATGCATATTTTCCTTTTGATTCTTCTCAATACTATCCATACCACTTATTAAAGATTACATATTAAAGCAATTAAAATTTAATTGATAAAATACAAGAAGTAGATTTTATAGTCAAATATCTGAAAAAACTATTTTTTTTCAAATTCTTCCAGAAAATGACATGAATTTAAATAAGATTACACATATAAATATATATGACATACATAAATCATGAACACAAATATTTTTCTTTTTTGTCAGCAAACTACTATTTTATTATTCAAGTGTAGATCATTGCAGATGAAACATCATATCAATGATAAGACTTTAAAACTTCAATATCATAGCAGGGAAGAAAAATAGTATTTCAATTTTGGAAAGGAAGTAATTCAATAATTTATATAGTACTAAAATTTTCTGTTGTCAAAAGTTATATCATTAAAATTCAGTGAGTAAAAAATGTAAGTTTAGCCCTTGAACTTAACTTAAAATGCTCATGAATCTAACTTGGAGCCCATATTTTAACTCTATTCTTTCTTATCACAGTATAATATTTAAAAATATGTAGTTTTAATAACAAATTAAAATTGCATACATTTTTCTTAATATATTATCTAAAAGTTTTATAATCTAAATGAATCTACCTTCAACTTTCCATTCTTTGAAAAACTAGCACATCTTATCTTGTAACTTTCTTTTACTATATATAGTTTGTCCTTTCAATTAGAGTTTGTATTCTTTTTTGATGATTATCTTGGTTTGTACTTCTCTCACATAATTACAAAGGAAAAATAGTCCACATCTTTATGATGATGTTCTTGGTTTATGACTCTTTCATACAACCAATGTGAAAAATGTACAATATGTTTAAAAGTAGAAGATGTTGACAATAAATAGGTCTACTGATGATTTTCCTTGTGTGCATTAAGGTTTGTTAATACTTTGGTCAGTCTTAAAAACACTAAGGTTCTTACATTAACTTTTTGAGATATAAGTTAACAAACAAGTTACCAAGGGTCAATTCTTATTTGCAAAATAAAGAAGCACATATGACTATCAGTCACTGGATCGATTTCTCCAAATTTAAGCACGTGTGAAGACAAAAAGTTGAAAACTCACAATATTGACATTTAGAATTTGCATTATCAGAATTAGGAAAAAATATTCAATAAATACAGGGCATTTAAGAAACTGGGTCCGAATATTCAATAAATTAAAGAGCAGTGATATAACACACATTCCTACAGAAATAAAAGGATATAATTAAATATCTGGAAAAAAATAAGGTGATTTAATCTTTAGCACTTCTTGGTCTGAGGCTTAGTGACAGAGCCTGCTCCAAACACAAAACTGGAGTCCCAAATGTCTACTGTGCTGGCTGTTTGTGAGGAAGCTAAGTGTAATGTCAGCCTTCACACTGGCTTCTAATGATCCCTTTTGCACAGTAATCACATCCATATACAGTCCCCTCCCATACTGAATAGACGTATGTAACCAACAGGGAATATTGTAGAAATCATAGTGTATTTCTTCCAGGTTTAGATCATAAAAGTCATTGCTATATCTATCTTGCTCTCCCTTGGATCACTTTTTACTGGGAACACCAAGACCATGATTTGGACACTACAATAGCTTTATGGAGAGATCCATAAGTTAAGGGACTGAGGCTTCCTTCCAACATGTACCATGGATTTGCCAGTCAGTCATACGAGTGTGTCATCCTGGAACTGGAGGCTCCAGATCCACTAAGCCTTGAGATGACAGCATCCCCAGTTGACATCTTAGATGCAAATACATGAGAGAACCTGAGCCAGAGCAACCAACTCTGCCTCTGTCAAATTCCTGACTCAGAGAAAATGTGTGAGAGGTAAACTTTTTATTACTGTTTAAACCCCTATGTTTTGAAGTGTAACTTTTACATAACAGATACCCAATAGACTGAAGTTTCTTTCATCTCATTACACACAAGTTCCTTTTCCATTCTCCATCACAAAAAAAAAAAAAGAAAAGAATTGGGAGAATGATAATGAGTGGGTGGGGTGGGGAAGTGGTGTAGTGAGTTTATTTATGAAACATTCTAGGCAAGGTCCATAACAGCTTACATGCTGAGGAATAGAAATGTGCAGCACTTTTTATCAGTTAAAATAGTGAAGATGGTAGAAAAAAAAAGGAGATTCTGTTTCACCTGAGGACCACATGAGAGTAACTATTAGACACAATAAATTGGGTTACAAGTACTTCTTTTTACCTATAATTTTAAGAAGTGTCTTAATAGACAAAGCCAAAGACTACCACACACAACCTGTCTGCTGTGAAAATATGGATGGGACTAGATATCTCTGTCCATCAGAAGAAAGAAAATAAGCCAATGACCGTGATGTAGATAACATTATAAAGTTTTCCAAAAAATTAGAAGTATCAAGACTGAAAATGTTTGCCAGCTACAGAACAAAAAATATATTTCTTATGTACTTTCTTAATAACAATACATGCCACAAGAAAAGACATTTACCTTTTTTGGGGGGAAAGGATTATAAAGAGACCAAGAATATATACTCAGCCATATCATCATTTGTTTTGGAAAGTCAGAGAAATATGTTTGTCTTTTGGACTCAGAAATCATTAAGGCCACTCCTGTGCAAGCAATACATAAAGCCATATACTAGTGAAATTAATGTGAAAAAAAAAATTGAGAACTGAAAAACTGTGACATCAGGAAATAAGCATTATAATCACAGAAATAAAAATAAGTTTAAATAATCTTTACAAATGCAGTAACACAAACAATAGCATGTTAAGAGAAAACAGTTGAATTTGATTAATGAAATAAATGTGCTATATTGTCTCTATTGGAAGTTACTTTTGTGTATGTAGACATATGATATGTGCTTTCAAAGTCAATTTCAGAAAATTTCTAACCCCTTTTGTTTGACTCTTTCGGTGTCATTTTGTAATTACATCATTGTGCATTTGACACAATTTTTACATATCCTTGCTTTTATTGCAGCCTTCTGTTTGGGAGGTTGTGGCAAAGAATACTTATAATCCCAATTGTCTCTACTCACCAAGGTTACACATATATATGAATATAAGTCCCAACTTTTGAACAGCAAAATTAGTTTTTATCATTGAGTACCAAATTGAACAAGTATCTTTTAGGAATAAACTAACATGTTACCAGTCTCAAAAGTCTCCTTCCTCCTAATTGAAATCATCTGAAAGCAGTTGTGTCTGTCCACAATTCTCCAGTTCACTTTGCACTTTGAACAAACTTCCCTTACTAATTCATTCTTTTATATTTAAAAAAGCCAAATATTCTTCAGAGTTAATACTTTACACCCAGGCTATGAGTCTTTTACACATTAATGCTATGCCACTGAATAAAATTAATGCTCTACCAATTGCTGGCAGGAAAATGGGCATTTTAATTCAACAACAGTAAAGCAAAATACTATTAAAGGATGTGATGCCATTTGGAAAGTTAGATGCTAAACAGCCAAGTAACGATAAGAACACAGTCCCACTATATCTTCTACCTGATTGCCAACACTTCAGCATTATTCATTGGTATGTTTCTAGCAGAGAACACAGTCATACCACACTATAGGTATTAAGAAGTACATGTATTTGTTGAGATCTTATCTACATAGCTAAGAATTACTGGAAAATAATTTTGGGAAAAGGGAAGACATAAAATGACACAGGAAAGGGTTAAAATAATTCCTTTTATATGTCCTCTTTTTTTCCATCTTAGTATTTTGGTATGTTGGAACATTTCAAAAATAAGATTTGGAAAATTATTATTTATAAGAGTTTGAGCAGGCTTTTCATTTCCGTTTAGAACTTTGCTTTGACGCTCATAATTAAAATTCATTTCATGTTAAGAGTGTCTTCAGAAAAAGCTTTTAATATAGTTGCATATATCAATCCCAATGTTAAGTTTTGAGTAAATCTTTATGACACGTTTATAAATGGTATGCATATAAGCAAGCACAATTTCCGCCAAAGAGACAGTTAATTTGTAAGAGAAGTTAGTTTTAAAAAAGGAACCTGTGCAATATTTTCTTCTCTTTTCTATTCCTGTGTTTCTCTTCTCAACTTTTTAACTTTACACTTTATTGCTCTAATGTTTCTTGTGAGAGAAGCTATGAAATTTCTAGTTGGATGAATTTATGCAATGCAAACTTGTTGAAAGTGAAGCTGAATACTTGTATTGAAATGTCATTGTTTTACCAAGAAAAGCATTTTACCTGATTTATTTGTATATATAAATTTTAAGGCACAGTTGCTAGCAGAAGCACCATGCTTTAAAAAATTATATGTTATATAAAATGTTATTATACAATTTATTATATATATAATTTATTGCATATGCTCTAATTTATATATTTTATATAAATAAATTTATTTATTTATATAATTTAAATAAATTTATGTGTATTATGTATACACATTTTATATAATATTAGAGCTCTTAATTCTTTACAAGCTAACTAGTCCATATTTCTCAGACTGTGAATATTAGAGGTTCCTAAGTGGATAAATGTGCTTATGGCATTATTTCATTCCTTTTGATGGCTGAGTGATATTCCATTGTATATATGTACCACAACTTCTTTATCCATTCCTCTGTTGACAATGGACTTTAACTTGCTTCAATGTCTTGGCTATTATAAATAGTGTGCAATGCACATTGAGGTGAATGTATCTTTTTGAATGAAGGTTTTCTCCATATAGATGACCAGGAATGGGATTGCTGGATCATACGGTAGTTCTATTTTTAGTTTATTAAGGAACCTCTATGATGTTCTTCGTAGTGGTTGTACAAATTTACATTCCCACAAGCAGTGTAGAAGGCTTCCCTTTTCTCCACATCTTCTCCAGCATTTATGGTTTATAGGCTTTTTGATGATAGCTATTCTGATTGGTGTAAGGTGATACCCCATTGCATTTTTGATTTGCATTTCCTCTAATAATTAGCAATGTCGAGCAACTTTTTATCTGCTCTTTGGCCATCTGCATTTTTTTTGGAATATCTATTTATATCTTCCGTTCATTTATTATTGCTTTTTTTTGACATTGTGCTGAATGAGCTGTTTATATATTTTTGATATTAATCCCTTCTCAGTCACGTTGTTTACTAATATTTACTCCCAAATGTAGGTTATCTTTTCAGTTTTCTTATGGTTCCTTTGTGGTGCAAAATATTTTAATTAGGTGCTATATGTTTATTTCAAAACAGTTGTCTTTAGACAATATAATCCAGCAGTCTTGCTCCTGGGTATATATATCCAAAGGAAACAAAAAACAGGATTTTGAAGAGATATCTGCACTCCCACATTCATTGAAGCATTATTGTCAATAGCCATATGGGAACAACCTAAGTAGTTCTCAAAAGATCAAAGGATAAAATAAAAGTGAGGCATATATATAAGTTGGGAAATGGTGAGGAGATGTTGGCTTCATTTATAACACGAAGTGTGGAGGGTTTGCTAAAAGAGTAGATCTGAAGCATTTTCACCATACACACATGCACACACACACACACACACACACAAATGATAAATGTGAAGTAATGGATGTGCTAATTAACCTAATTTTGGTAATCATTTTATAATGTGTATGTGTATCAAATCCTCACATTATATACTCTAAATATATGCAATTTTACTTATCCATTATACTTCAATGAAGCTGGGAAAAAAAAAGATTAAAGAGGTATGGAAATTAAATATATTATGTGACTTTTACTGGATTCTGGGTCAAGTGAACAACTGACAAAAGTATGTAACATATATTCTGAGAACAACTGAGGAAATATAAATATGGGCAGAAAATTGGTTAATATTGGCAATTAATATTGATTTTCTCAGATGTGATAATTCATTACGATTATATAAGAAACTGATCTTTTTAGGGAAATGCACCGTGAAGAAATCAATGATGAGATGTCATAATTTATAATAAAAACAAAAAGAAAAACTAATATTTGTTGAATCTAGGCAGTGGGATACTGATATTTATGGTCCTATATAAGATGATATATACTGATAGTTAATATACTTCCATTTTTTAAAAAAGAGTTTAAATTTTTTTTATTAAAAATACTGGGAAAATAAAATAAATAGGAATTAAAATGGACAAGAATGAATAGGAAATAAAATTAAAGTATGTGCTATTATAATTTGCTCTTTTTTGAGAATGCAGAGAAAGTTTTCATACAGTGGTACTTGATGGGTTGAGCCCTTCCAGGGTAAACACCACTCCAGAGTAAAATTATGCAGTGTTACACTCCTCATTACCTGTACTCTGTGTCCCTTTAATTTGCCTCCCATTTTCTGAAATGTGACATGCTTTTTCCCGTCTCAAGTATATTGAACTTTGTTATTCATTTTCTAGAACCTTTCCTCTTCTCTGCTTCCACTTATAAATTGGTCTATCCACCTGTGTCACACATTTCCATACTAGTTAGGTTTCTTTGAATCTTTTAAGAGAGCTCAAATGACTGTTCTTTAAATTAGTTTTCTCTTATTCACCCATGCTAAGTTAGGGCAAGTCAGATACTCTTGTCACATCCTTCTTCTCTCAAGTTATTACTGGAGTTTTGATTACATAATTTAATGTTCTCTTAAATGTTTAAGGTTGATCTCACGTTAGGATATAACTCTAAAGAGGTGTTGCCAGAGAATAGAAGAGTCACTTATACATAGGAGGTACTCAAAATGTATTTAATAGATGGATAAAAGAAAAATACTATGATTACAAAACATGATTTTGAAAATGCCTTTCTCATATTTTGGTTTCTATAATTGATAAATATGTCTTCAACTCTAAAATTTAAACAACAAAATATTTGCTAACAATTAGCCAGCAGCTCTCTTTTACTTTTGTAGAGAATTATAACACTGTGGAGTCCAGGATAGAGAAGCGATCAATTGTAAATCCCCAAATGAGGCAAGCATCCAATACAGGATTGTTCCAACTGGTAAAATTCTGATGTGTTTGTTTATCTTCTTAATACCTTTAAACATACAGTGTGAAGGTCTGTTGATTGTATTGATCATAGAGCATCCTGTGGAGTTTTGTGTTACTCCCTACCAAATAATAGGCTCACCTTGAAAATGTAAAGGTCAAGACATGATAAAGGTTAAAACTTCTTGATTGACAAGCATTTATTTCTTTCATGAGATTAAGGTTCCACTAAGTCATTGTCACTGATTTTCTTCTGCCAAAAGCTATAAACTTGTCCAAAAACCATAGCAATTGAATGAAAATAAGGGATAGAAATAAATCAAACCACCATATGAGAACTGCCAAGATAATCAGACTTCTTTTGAAGGAATATTGCAACTTATATTTGTCTTAAGGAGTTTCCCACCAGATATTCATATTTTCTCACCTTCAAAATTCAATTATTAAATGGTTGTGAACAGTGACATACAATTACGTGAGGGGGGAGTTTTTTAAAAATAGATCATATCAGTTTTTTTTTTCTCAAAAAGTTTCTACAATATGACTGTAAGGTCACTTTAGATATCATTTAGGGGATTCAAAAAGGGTTTTCATCAGGCTTATTTTAAGAAACCTAACTGAATATCTCTTTTATGATTGTCCTAAACCTGAAAAAAAGAATAAGTAAATAAATAAAGCATAAATAAAACATAGTGACAGAAAACAATAGAAAATACTTACAGTTAGAGAAACATGTAAGGTCACAATACTGTTTTTTCTTTAGTCTTTATTTTTGCATTTTAAGATTTAGTAAAAACAGCTGCCCATTCAGATTGTGACTCCACATAGAATAATTCATTCATATGGCTGGGTTTCTGTGTTCAGAGTGTGCAGGACTGTGGCTAACTTCCAAAACAAATTATACATCTATATTAACTTGATGGTTGTCATTATGGCACACACATGCTTATATGATTACAGAAGCAGGAAATGTGATTTGAAAGTATCTATAATCATGTGCAACTTCATATTATATTCCAAAGGGGCTAATTAAAGTAGATACTTTAAAGATGCATAAACACTGTAATAAAAATATTTTTAAAAATCACAATTTCGGAACTCAGTGTACCTATTAAAAGGAATTAAAGTAAATTAACTTCAACTTAGCCAAAGTAATTGACCTTCGGACAAAGGCAGCTAAGTGTTTAGAGAGTGATAAATCAAAAAATAAAGAAAATCAAAATCTATACTCATGCATACAATATGGCAGAAGAGTCTTTTTTATTCACTCCAAATTTGAAAAGATTGAATTTTGTCTTCAAAGACTTAACTCAAAATATTTATGCTGACTAAATTATATAAGAATGGTCTGTTATACTTTGATGCAAAAACAACTTGAACACATTTATTCCTATAAATTTAAAGCTATGCTATACAGACATATATTAAATTTAACCCAAGTGACTTTATGTGACTTACCCTCATTTCTGCATAAATGCATAATGAATAATTTGACCCTTCTTGTATTCATTCACTCTTGCATGGCAAATCTCAAAGCAGCCAGTTTAACTAATCTAAATTTGAAGTTTTAATTTAATTAAATCTGGACAAGGATTTATTTTTCAGAAAGTGGAAAGTAGTATGCTGATCTTCATATACAATTTTTTCCAACTAAATTATGGATAATCTATTTTCCCAAAGGCCTGAGAAATAGGAAAATATCAGATACCCAGATGATGAGCTGAGTTCATGAAAACTCTCTTGTTAGCCAAAGAAAAGAATTAAAATACATAAAATAAGCACAATGTTTATATGTTCCAAATTCCACTGCCCTGCCTGCCATAAGCAGTATGGTGGTAAATAGCTTGAGCTTTATAATTAGACCCAAGTTTGAATATCAGTTCTACCATTTAACAACAATGTCATCTTAGACAGAACTCTTTACTTCTCTAGCCAAGATTTCTCAAATTATAGATGGAATTTTAAGTACTTTTCTCACCAGGCTGTTTAAAGACTTAAAATTGGTTATGAAGGCAAAAATAAAGAGTAGTGCCTGGTACATGCTAATTAGTATCTCTGTAGTAGGTGATGATAAGGATAATGTTGCTGACAACCAACTGATTAGAAGTTTTAAGAAAATCTAGAAAATATAAACAGAGAGGAAGAGACATAATTCAAAGAAGCACAATAGGAAAAAATTGCTGACAAATGATTGAAATAATTGTTCAGGTAGAGCCTAAGACAACTTCTGATATTAGAGCAGCAGAAGCTGGGGGCAAGGATGCCCCATGAGACAGTTTTATTTAGCACAAAATATTTACTTAACAACTGGACAAATTTCTTTGTACAGCTCTGAATATGTTAAAAATTCTAAGAGGAGTTCCCTTGTGGCACAGCAGGTTAAGGATTCATCAATACCACTGCAGTGGCTTGGGTCACTCTACTTTGGTACAGTTTTGATCCTGGCCCAGGAACATCTGCATGCCGCAGATGCAGTCAAGAAAAAAAAAAATCTGATATATAGGGAAGAGCTAGAATGAAGGGTTTCAAGATTAGATATGAGAGCAAATGCTTCCTTTAAAATAGTTAATTCAAAGTTTGAATTAGCTATTAACAATATCTTAATTATCTTAATATCAATTAGATATTAATATCTAATTAATATTGAATTAATATCTTAATTCGATATTATTAAGATGTATTTATACCTTAAAATATCTTAATTTGAATTCTCAAGATGAATTCAAAAGTTTAATTGAAGAAATTGGAACAAGCTCAAAAGCAAGTTTAAGAGCTAAAACACACAATTCTGGAAATGAAAACAACAAACTTATATACAGCAAAACTCGCACAACACACCTCATCTTCCACAGAGTTATATACAGTTCCACATGTAGAGATAGTATATGGCAAATGGCTCATTGGCTAAAATGGTATTAGTAATTATAATTTTTAAACATAAGGTATAATGCCACATTATTAAAAGATAGCAATGCCTACTGGTAGTAATATGTTCATTTTTATGTATTCATGTATTTATTTTTAATAGCTTCATGAAGATAGAATTCCCATTATAATTTACCTATTTTAGTGTCAAATAGATTTTAGTATATTCACAAAACTGGTCACCATCAAAACAATCTAAAACTAATAAGCAAATGGAAGACAAAATCCTATCATAGCAATAATAATATTAAATATATTAAGCACTAAATCAAAAGTCACAGTTATATTTTCATATTTAATGTTATAATTGGTATGGTTTTTGTTTAAATCTGCCATAAGAATTACCTAAATATTTACCTTTACTGGCTTTCTATTTTTTTAGATATGGATCAGTGTCTGTTGTACATTTATTATCCTGACGAACTCCCTGGAGGGGTTCTTGTAAGGTGAATTACTAGCAATGAATTATCTTTTTATTTATCTGGGAATCCTTATTTTGCCTTCAGTTTTGAAAGATAGTTTTTTGACTATAAGGTTCTTAGTTGTTCTTTGTTTCTACACTTTCTGGGAATTTAGGCAAAAACTGGTAGACAAGTCTAAGAGCTAAGTGTGTGCAAAACTTATCCAAGTGTATAGCTTGAGTAAATAATATATTTCAGTGTAAGCAAAATATTCCTCTATCAATAGATTTCCTTAAATATGTTTTAAATAGTTATAATAATATTATAAAATTTAAGCTAATAAGAACTAACAAAGATATGTAGCTATAAAAATATATAAGTATTTTCATTGGGTCCACAAAATAATGTCATTCAGAATTTTAAAATTACAAAATTTGAAGCTCTCTGAAAGATCTGAGGAAATTTTTTTTTTTTTTGGTCTTTTGTCCTTTTTAGGGCTGCACCCGTGACATATGGAGTTTCCCAGGCTGTGGTCGAATTGAAGCTGTAGCCACCAGCCTATGCCAGAGCCACAGCAACACCAGATCCCAGCTGTGTCTGCAACCTACACCACAGCTCATGGCAAGGCCGGATTCTTAACCCACACTGAGCGAGGCCAGGGATCGAACCCGCAACCTCATGGTTCCTAGTTGGATTCATTTCCACTGCACCACAAAGGGAACTCCAGATTTGAGGAGATTTTTGAATAGAAAATTAAAACACTAGGTAGAATAAGCATTTGAAAGAGAGCAACCATCTGTCATCCATTTTGAAACTGTATAAATTGTATGAAATAGAGAAAATGAAATAATGCTTATAGTGATAACTAAGATTCACTGTTCCCAATTGCTAGGAAGTGAATTAAGTATTTTGGCCCATAATCTCATTTAATTTTCTTAAAAAATCCTTGGATCAGAGATGCTCAAAAACTCTATTCTATAGGAGAAACTACTAAGACATGCAGAGTACAAGCAAGTTGTACAAAATCAGTGATTAAGTGTTGCAAATAGCATTAAATTTAACACACATATACTCACACACACATATAAATAACATACTCAAATTTGAATAGGAAAGCTATGATTGGAGAATAGTTACTCAAAAAAGCATGTTTATCAATATTTATGAAAATAAGATTAACTAGAACCAGAAAACATCTTAGGCTACAGATAATACCCACAAATCATCAACCTTTGAATGTATATGGTCCACACTCAAGAAAACCCAAATGATAAAAATTAGGATATATTGGGAGTTCCTGCTGTGGCACAGTGGGTTAAGGATCTGGTGTTGTCCCTTCAGTGGCTCAGGTCACTAGTATGACACAGGTTTGACCCCTGACTTGGGAACTTCCACATGCAGCAGATGCAGAAAAAAAAAAGTGTGTGTATATATATATACATATACATATATATATATATATATATATATATATAAAATCATAATATTTATATGTAATCGCTATATCCATCTCTCTATTTTTCTGTCTCCAAGAAAAAAAGAAATCCTCTTAGAAAAAAAGTCTTTTTCAATAAAATTAATGTCATTATTAATTCTGGATTTCAATGTGAACTTTCAAAAAAATGTTTATGAAAAATTTGAAATAGCTGAATTTGTCACAAATCCTTATCTTCATAAGCTACGGACATTTTGTCAGATGACTCAGCAAGTTACTATCCTCTTTGAAATGATTGAAAAGAACTCCTTTCAGAGTATTGAGAAAAATCTCTTCCTATTTCAAGACAATTGTTAGGTTTAAGATTTGCTTTACTGCAGTATCTCAAATACAAATAAAGGTTTGTTCAGAGAAAAAGGTACTTTAATATAGTCAATCAATTTTTGCTAAAACTGTCAAAATAGGACCAAAATGTGAATTTTATGTGAGATTGTTGTGACTTTGACACTTTAATGCAAAATTATGTTTGTGGACATATCCTAGGAAATACATACAGGTGCTGAATGGTCATAATTTTGAGTCAGTGATTATATGGTAGATATTTTGCTGCATGATTGAGTCTCAGAGTTATTTGCTACTAAGTTAAAATCAAGGAATACAAAGTGATTTATAAAATGTGTTTTTTTTAATTAAAAAAATGGTTTACTGTTTCTTAACAAAAAGTTTATCTAAAGCATTCCTGCTCATAGTTATTTTTGTTTCTCTTGTGTTTATTTGTACAGTGTATAGGAATTACATTTTTCTTGCAAAGGACAGAAATTGGTCAGTGAAGTATGAGTTTAGAGGCAATGGATAATACAGTAAAAATGCTGCATTTTTGTAAACAAGATCTAAAGATTATACTTGAATTTGGTATATGTTCACCTATGTGTGGGGATTATATATTATAGGTTATGCATGAATAAACTCAACAGCATTTAATAGAAATAAGTCATCTTAATTTTATGGAATTAAAAAAATCATTTAAAGAGAAAAAACGAGGGAATTTTAAAAAGAGCCTAAATTCCTGAAAAAAAAATCACAAATGATGTACTGCCCTTGCAAAGTTATTTACAATATTTTTATTATTATCACAATGTGTGAGCAATGTTATATGTTAAGGGACAAAGATTAATAATGTATGATTTCCATCCTCAAGGAATACATAATGTGATTTTGTGTCTCCTGAATTTGTAGTTGCTATCTGGGCAGTTTTATCCTCTACTCGTTTTAGTACACACTCAGCACAAATTGGAGGTAAGTTAGAAGCAAGCCAAGCAGTTTGAACTCTAAGTACTCCCTTGGCTCACTGGATTTCTTCTTAAAGCTAAATATTTATTGGAGAGTTCAACTAAGTTAGTAAGAACTCACCATTTGTTCAACAATGTGTTGGCTGATATGAAAGGAAGCATGAAAATAAATAGCAAACCTGAAAGTACTCAAACTTAACATTGAAACAAAGTCAAAATTAGTGGGAAAGAACACTTCTTACCATCAGGAAAGGATGAAGTATTATTATTTTACACTAATTAGCTTGTACATTTTAGCATACATTTTAGACTATTATCCTAGTAATAATAATAATAATAATTGCTGTCATATTTTGAATATCAAAACCTATCTTATTGGCACTCTTACAAATTACATTGCATTTCTTATGCGTAGTGGATCAGGAATTTTTGATGAACTTGTTGAATGGAACACAGGATTCAGTTAGTAGGGTTAGAATCCAAACCCTAAGCTCTTTCCAAATTCTCCCAGAGCCTCTTAATCCAGTTCCTATCTCTACCTCTTTGACACACACTTTATTCCCTTGTTCTTTGATTCTCTCTAGGAATTTGTTTTGTAGAGAGAGACAGGGAAACAAATAGTGGGACATTTTAGTCCTACCATTCACATATGTCCTGCTAAATAATTCTAGGTTGTCAACAGCACTTATTCTGTCTAGTGACCTTAATTCTTAAAAAAAAAAGAAAGAAAGTGTAAATAGCTACTCTATATTAGATAGCTTATGTGGAAATTTCTGTGGTCTAACAAACAAAGATAATTGTTTACTTTCACTATATGTCCTACATGTTTAAATAATGACAGGTGTGTCTGGATGGGGGAGTGTGTCTCAGTTTCACAGAGCTGATGGAAGTATCACATACAGCTGTGTCATCAGTACAACAAGCCTCCTTGATGGCCATGATGGCCATGGCAAGAGGAAAGAAAACATGGGGAACCATCTGTGATGTTTTCACAGTCCAGAAATGATAGATATCATATTTCCTCCTATTTCATTGGTCAGAGTGGTTTTAGGAACCATTCTCCTATGCAGGTGGCCTGAAAAGTATATAGTCTCTCTTGTGACAGAAAGAGAATGAGAACTGGATTCCGATAAACACTAGTCTAACAAGATCACCCTCTCAAAAGAGTGAGTGATTCCTGACACAGGAAATTACAGCAGACCAGGTCATTTAAAGAAGACTTCAGGTAGACAGTACAAGGTACAAAGGGCTATGATTGTTGTGATAAGAACCATCATAAGAAGTTATATAAATTGTGCACAGTATGATCACCTTCCCCAAGGCAGAAAACATCTCTCATTCCTATGCTGAAGATTGGATATAAAATAATGATATTATTTTTTGATATTACTAATGATTATTAGTTTACCACTTCTAATGATAAACAAAAAGACCTAGAAGATTGAAAGGCTCTTAAAAACAACTGTTTGGTGATAAAATATTTAGAATGGCTCATGGATTTTATAACTGTTTCTGATTGTGCCTGAGAAAATCAGAGGAATTTAGGGAAAGAAAACAAAGGCAGCAGCAAGAATCAGCAGTGACGCACGCCCCACTGAGTGCCATGGGCTTCATTATCTTCTGTCAAATCAGCTCCTCAATCAAAGGGAGATAGTGCTTTGGAAACAGGAAAATGGAGAGGAAATAAAGCAAATTATAGCACAGACTGTTATGAAATATACAGTTAAAGAATAATAGAAAAGAACATTTTCCTCCAACTTATTTCTTAAATTTTAGCAAATACTATATCCATTTACTCTGTTACGAGAGATGGAATGTGTTCACTGAATAATCAGATGACTTTTTCATTTATAATATTCTAGTGCTTTTGCCAGTATTATAAACAAAACTTGTAATATCAATCTGTTGTCTATGCAGAACATGAAGAGTCACTTTCTTCCCAGAACTATTAATATAAAGTTTGCAGAGGTATATTTTAACTTTAGAATGTATATTATTCGTAAATGTCACGACTAATATGTTTCAACAGGAAAAACTTAAGGACAAATGCTTTACTACTTCTTGAATAAATATCTTTTATCTGAAAATTAATTTCTTTTAGTCAATTGTATAAGTGTCTATCTGGGTCTTGATCAAGATAGTAAAGAATACACAGTTTTGTATTTACCAGACCTGTCAATAGTGAAATTATTTTTTAAAAAATATTCTCAAATTGATTTTGCACCACAAAAACATTTCTTAATTTTTATGTAATTTATTTATAAATCCTCTCCGCTTTTGAATCATGAAGAGAGTTGAAAATTTGGATTTTTCCTTTGATTTTTAAAGTATATTGATATTCTTTGAAAGCTGCATAATCTATACATTAAACCTTCACTCTGCATTGATGACTGTACCCTAAATGACTCAACTTCCTGCAATGAAAAGAATGAGAACACTTACTAAAATACAATATGTATATATATAAAATATGTAATATATATTAAAATGCTTCCTTTATAATTCAGTTGCTTTCCTACTGTATAATTGACCCAAGTACTACTAACAACCCTTAATTTTAGTTTCTATTTTTTCATTGCATCATTGCCTTCAAATTATAAAAATATAAGAAAAAAAATCTTTTTGCTGTAAATATCAGTTGAAAGCTCAACAAATCTAACATCAGGAAAGCAGAGTGATCAGAAAACATATTACCGTGTTGAATGCTTCATATAATTTTGAATATTTGTATGTAAATCAAATTTCAGGATGAGTTGGGTTTTATGGGATTTTTAGGCCTTATAGACAGTTAAGTAATTAAATAGATCTGAAAAATTCCTTTATTCAAGTTTTGAGTAGCTTTCTTTTTTATGAAGTATAATTGGTTTACAATATAATATTAGTTTCAGGTGTACAGCTTAGTGATTCAGCATTTATACAGATTATACTCCATTAAAAGTTATCACAAAAAAATGGTTATAATTCCCTATACTATATAATATACCCTTGTTTATCTATATTTTATAAAGAGTAGTTTTTTTTCTTTTAGCCACATACCTTTCTCTTGTCCCTCCTCCATTCCCTCTCCTCACTGGAGACCACTAGTTTGTTCTCTATATCTTTGAGTCTGTTTTGCTACAAATACTCTGATTTTTTTTTAATTTCACATATAAGTGATATCATGCAGTATTTGACTTTTCCTGACCTATTTCACTAAGCATCATATTCTCTAGGTCCATCCATGTCATTGTGAATGCCAGATTTTCATTCTTTTATATGGCTGTGTAATATTTCATATGTATACCACATGATCTTTATCCTTTTGTCTGTTGATGGACCTTTGTTTGGGTTGCTTCCATATTTTGGCAATTGTAAATCTGCTATGAACACTGAGGTGCATGTATCTTTTTGAATTAGTGTTCTCATTTTTTTCCAGGTATGTACCCAGAAGTAGAATAACTGCATCATAAGATAGTTTGATTTTTAGTTTTATTGAAGAATCTCCACATTGTTTTCCATACTGGCTGCACCAATTTGCATTCCCACCAACAGTGTGCAAAGGTTGTCTTTTCCCCACATCCTTGCCAACATTTGTTATCTGTAGATGTTTTGATGTTAAATATTCTGACAGTTGTGAAGTGCTATTTCATTGTTGTTTTGATTTGTTTCTCCAATAATCAATGATGTTGAAAATCTTTTCATGTGCCTGTTATTCATTTGCATATCTTCTTTGGAAAAATGTCTAGTTAGGTTTCTATCCATTTTCTGATTGGGTTGATCTTTTTTTATTGAGTTGTATAAGCTCTTTGAATATTTTGGATATTAACCTTTTGTCAGTCCTATCATTTGCAAATATTTTCTCCCATTCAGGAGGTTGTCTTTTCATTTTGTTGATGATTTCCTTGGTTGTACAAAAGCTTTTAGGTTTAATTTAGGTCCCATTTGTTCATTTTTGCCTTTATTTCTTTTGCTTTAAGAGATATATACAAAAATAATGCTGCAGTTTATGTCAAAGAGTGTTCTGCCTATTTTCTTTTCTAGAATTTTTATGATTTAAGGTTATACATTTAGGTCTTTAATTAATTTTGAATTCATTTTTGTATATCATGGGAGGAAATGTTCTAACTCATTGTTTTATATGTAGCTGCCCAGTTTTCCTAGCACCTCTATTGAAGAGACTGTATGCTTTCTATCATATATTTTTGCCTCCTTTGCCATAGTTTAATTGACCATAGATATATGGATTTTGTTCTGAGCTCTCTTTTCTGTTTCATTGATCTATGTGTCTGTTATTTTGGCATTGTCATGCTGTTTTGATTTATGTAGCTTTCTAGTATACCCTGAAGTTTCAGAGGTGATACCTCCAGATTTATTCTTCTTTTCTCAAGATTGCTTTGGCAATTCAGGGTCTTTGTGTTTCCATATAAATATTAAGATTCAAATAGCTTTCAAGTAGCATAAATAAAGTCACAGAGACAATATTGTTGATAATTGGTTTAACTCTCACAGTCTTCTACCAATAAGTATGTTCTGTTGTTACTCTTAATTTTAGATGAGGAAATGGAGGAAGAGAGAGGAAAAGCAAATACTTAAGGTTATTCAGTCCAGTAGTTCAGAGCTGTGATTTGGTCTCAGGTTGTCTAGTTCCAGAGCCTGTACTCCTAATCAATATTATAAGGCATCTGTTTTTATTCACAACTTAATTTTACTAAGGTATTATTCATATTTTTTTTCTCATCTATGGCAATTTTTGGTTAAGAAAACATGTATTTTAAAATCTATGGTTGTAAAAAAAAATTTCCAGGACATAGATTTCTTTTATTATTATTATTATTATATTGTTTTCCTTAGCTTTATTTTATTTTTTATAATGATTTATATTTTTTACATGATAGCTGGTTTACAGTGTTCTGTAAATCTTCTACTGTACAGAAAGGTAACCCAGTTGCACATACATGTATACATTCTTTTTTCTCACATTATCATGCTCCATCATAAGTGACTAGACATAGTTCCCTGTGTTATACAGCAGGATCTCATTGCTTATCCATACCAAAGGCAATAGTTTGCATCTATTAACCCCAAATTCCCACTCCCTTTCTCTCCCCCTTGGCAACCATAAGTCTACTCTCCATATACATGAGTTTCTTTTCTGTGGATAGTTTCATTTGTGCTGTACATTAGATTCCAGATATAAGTGATATCATATGGTACTTGTCTTTCTCTTTCTGGCTTGCTTCACTTAGTATGAGTCTCTAGTTCCATCCATGTTGCTGCAGATGGCTGCAGATGGCATTATTTTGTTCTTTTTTATGGCTGAGTAGTATTCCATTGTGTATATATACCACATCTTCTTTATCCAATCATCTGTCAATGGACATTTAGGTTGTTCCCATGTCTTGGCTATTGTGAATAGTGCTGCAATGAACATGCGGGTGCTTGTGTCTTTTTTAAGGGAAGTTTTGTCTGGATATATGCCCAAGAGTAGGACTGCTGGTCATATGGTAATTCTATGTATAGTTTTCTAAGGTACCTCCATACTGTTTTCCATAGTGGTTATACCAGCTTACATTGCCAACAAGAATGCAGGAAAGTTCTGTGAAAAATGTCCTGGGTGATTTGATAGGGGTTGCATTGAATCTGTAGATTGCTTTGGCCATTTTTACAATATTAATATTAATTTTTCCAACCCAGGAGCATGGAATATCTTTCCATTTCTTTGCATCTTCTTTAATTTCCTTGATGAATGTTTTATTTCTCAGCATATAAGTCTTTCACCTCCTTGGTCAGGTGTATTCCTGACCAAATTTTGGAGTGCAATTTTAAAAGGTATTGTATTTTTGAATTCCTTTTCTAATATTTCATTTTTAATATACAGAAGTGCAACTGATTTCTGAATGTTAATCTTCTATCCTGCTACTTTGCTGAATTTGTTGATTAGTTTGTGTAGTTTTGGGGTTGAGTCTTTAGCGTTTTCTATATATGGTGTCATATCATCTGTATACAGTGACAATTGTTTTTGCACAGCAAAGGAAACCATAAAAAAAATAGACAACTTACAGAATGGGAGAAAATAGTTTCAAATGAGGCAACTGACAAGGGCTTAATCTCTAAAATATACAAACAACTTATACAACTCAACAGCAAATAAGCCAACAACCCAAATGAAAAATGCGCATGGGTAATTTGATAGGGATTGCATTGACTGTGTAGATTGCTTTGGGTAGTATGGCCATTTTTACAGTATTAATTTTTCCAACCCAGGAGCATGGAATATCTTTCCATTTCTTTACATCTTCTTTACTTTCCTTGATCAATGTTTTATAGTTCTTGGCATATAAGTCCTTTACCTCCTTGGTCAGGTGTATTCCCAGGTATTTGAATTTTTGGGGTGCAATTTTAAAAGGTATTGTATTTTTGAATTCCTTTTCCAATATTTCATTGTTAGTATACAGAAATGTGACTGATTTCTGAATGTTAATCTTATATCCTTCTACTTTACTGAATTTATGATTAGTTTGAGTAGTTTTGGGGTTGAGTCCTTAGGATTTTCTGTATATATTATCATGTCATCTGCATAGAGTGACAATTTTACCTCTTCTTTTTCAATTTGGATACCTTCTATTTCTTTTGTTCATCTGATTGCTGTGGCTAGGACATAAGATTTCAGTTTTAGCAGATATATAATCTGGTACAAAACAGAATGTTTAATCTGATTGCTTGTCCTCAAAGGTTTCTTAATGTTGCAGCCAAAACTGCAACAAGGATGTGAAAGAAATAAATAAACTTCTGGCCTGGGAGTTCTAATGGTGTCTGTAGTCCACAAACTACAAGTAAGTTCCAGTTTCTTTTTTCTTTCAGTTTGTTAACATGTAACTTGGTCTCACTCATTTTGTCCTGCCTCTTCCTCATCTTCACAGAGTTCATTATTTCCTCATCTAATTTGCTAACCATGACAATTCTGCACATGTGACAAACTGAGAAGCTACAGAGAATTCAAGGAAACTAAAACATCTGTCTCCTCTAAATCTATTAGAAAACAACATGACAGGGTGAGAAAAGAGTTATATACCAGTGTATTCTCATAACTATAATCATGTTTCTACTCAGACATTATGATTGTGGCTTCTTCAAATTAAAATATGTATTATTATTGTCATTATTATATGAAGAAGAGCTTCCTACCCTTACTGTGCATACAAACATGTATAATTAATTTATACACATTGTTGGAAAAATTTGAGCAAGTCATGGTGAAACCAGCAATATTGCTTAGAAAAATATCTGGCATATAATATGTTACAATTATATATCATTATTATTATTATTATAGGTTTTTATGGTGTTAGTTATCCTATTTACATGGCATAGCCTATCTGATTTATTTAAGCAACCAATACAGAAGGTAACACCAGATGGAAACAACCTGATTTGGAAAACACCTTTCCACTATTAACTTTGTAAACCCCATTTCATAAAATGACAACTTTTATAAAACGTAGAGCATAGTATTCTCACTTGATGTGAAAAACTCCACATTTTATTTGAAACTGGAACCCTAGATCCCCAAGTGAAGTGTGATTGGTACTGCAACATATTTCAAGTGGAGAGGAACACAAGGTCACAGATTTGTCCAGGACAAAATAAATAAGAGAGACTGTGGTCTCAATTGATTTTGTCTGGTACTTTTCCCCTTTCTGCCTCTTTCTGGGAGTTCTAGTGAACTCAGGCAAAATTATGATAGCCTAATTAGCAGATTCATCTGAATCTTTCAAGCGTAGCAGTGTATGTATGGACTATAAATTTTCTTCTTTGGCAAAGTTCATTCAGTTTTGATTAGATCTGCGATTAAGAAGCTGAAGGAGGAAATGCAAATGTGATTAACTTGTTTTGAAAACATTCCATTTAGGTGGACAAGGTAATTTTTTAATTGCATGATTAAAAATAATCAAGAACAATATTTTCTTAAAAGTAAGTAAAGCATATGCCAATATATGAAAAAATTATAAATTCATTAAGTTTTTTAATTTTAAGAAATTTAAGTTCCATTCTCTGATGAACTACTATTCTTCACATGTAGAAAGCTATATCTTTGATCATCTAAAATTCAACATATTCTTTTGCACAGAATTTCTTTTTCTGCTTCTTTTTCCAAATATGCTTTTTAATCTTTATTTTTAAAGCCAGTAACTTGTCCAATTTTACATATCACTGAACACTGAAATACTTTATTAATTAGCAGTTTAGCTATATTTTTACCCTTCATTCCCTCCTTGGCTCAATTTATGAATTCATGAGACTATTCTTTCTAACACCCTGATGTTGGGGTCTATTAACTGGTCCAATAAAGAGCATCTTTCTTCCCTTTTCAAATTCTCAACAAACTTTAAAATAAGGCAAAAAGCATAAAGTAAATTGTACAAAAAAATTATCAATATACTAATGAACACAATGTTAGAAAATCTAGTTAATATTAAAGTCAAATGTGCTCATACTCAAACCTAAAAGCATGACAGATTTACCAACCTAGACAGACAGCACTAGACTGGCACAGACCCTAATGTGACAGCTTCAGCCAGGAGGACAGAAGAGAATAAATTAGACCTAATTCCATGAGAGAAGAGGAGAGAAGTGAACTTAGGTGAAATGCTACCTTTCAATTTCTCAATCAAATAAACTAGCACCCATGGAACAAAGGAGTAGAGGAGCAGGAAGAGGCTGCCTCCACATAGAAGGTAGTATCAAGAGTAGGGAAGAAATATTTCCCTAGCAACACTTTTCATGGTGCTGATGCCACTTAGTAATTTATAATATACCATTTTGTCCTTTGATATCAATCCCTGAATTCTCTGCATTTAAAGACACTTCTTAAAGTGTTCCCTCATTCTTTTGACAACTGTATTCCCCAATTTTTCTGTATTGTCCCATTATTTCTGACTGTCAAAGGACTTCATTATCTTCAGATATACCTAAAAACAGTTTGTGAAGACCCTTCCTCATTCTGATCCTCTGAATCGTAATTCATGATCCATTTCAAGTCCTATATTTTCCAAATAGGTATCATAATCTCTTAAACTTCTCATTTATTTATTTACCAAAGTTATTCCATTATTTAAACTTTAATTAGTTAAATTTTGCCTTCTTTACTGAAGTGTTATAGGCCTTTGAGGTCACTAATCATTCAATATAGCATGTAACACCTAGTTGACATGGATTATCTTCTTATTGAATACAATTTTATTACTAAATAAATAAAATGTTTAATTAAAAATTAAAAAAAAATATTTACATGCTCAGAGTGTTGAACATTTTGGTGATTTTCTTTTTTTTTGTTCTTTTTATTTGTTTCTTTGTGGCCATGCTAACAGCATGTGGAATTTCCCAGAACAGTGATTGGACCTACACCACAGCAGCAACCCAAGCCTTTGCAGTGAAATGACAGATCCTTAAGTTGTGCCACCAAAACTCCAAACATGTTGGTTATTTTCTACTAGATTTTATAAAAATTTAATTAACATATATGATAGGTTAAGGAATATAATGCATTATATATACTGAATTTAGCCTATATTTTTGTGGTACTTCTTATCATCAGATTAAATATAAATTACATGTAAGACAGAAACTGGGGCCACAGAACATATTTCTTCTCATTTATATGTACAGTTAAGCATGGGTGAGGGGTGGACATTACCAAACTCTAAGTGGTTAAGTCAGAGTTTGACAAATTCTGAACTGACACTCTGGCTTTTGCCATGCCAGTTGTATAAAGAGAGTAATTTTGTGACAGAGAGTTAAAGAGATGTTTGTCTTTCCTCCCACAAATGATTTTCAGATGAAAGATCAGGGGTGTGTATGTAAGAGAACATTCTAGTGATATTTAAGAATGGCTTATGAATTGAGAGAACTAATAACCTGCCTATCACTGAGAGTTTTCTGATAAGACTCCACAAACACCCTTGTTGCTATTGCGTCCTTGAGAAAAAAGAATGGAGAAATGGCTAAGTAGGATAGCTAGGGGTAATGTTTAACAGCTCTGGAAGTGAGGGAAGAGGACTCTGATATATAGCATTTTGCTAAAATTTCCTCAGCATAAAATTCTCACCATTGCTGATTTTGAGATACCAATATGAAGTCAGTGAACAGGGAGATGTGCACATAATTGGCCCTTAGAAGCTGGTGTGAGCAGCTCCTGCACTGAGTGGCTGGATGAGTGCTGAAGTGTTCACATTTCCCTTGGAGATGGCATACATGTGAACCCAATTTCTGGGCTTCTTATGTACTAATAAATGTGCCATTTATTTAACCTCCCCAAAATCTACATGCCCGTGTGCCGATTCACTCTTCCTATACTTCTTGATATCATGGGAATATAAACGTATGTAGTAAATGCTGGTAAAAAGAGAAATGTAATTAATATACATGGAAGAAAAATACGTTTGAATAAAGAAGAAAGACTAAATGTGTTCTGGCATTGCCTGAAATAATTATACATGAATCTAATTGAATATTGAACTAAAGAGTGTATAATTTTAGTCAGAATTAACTACAATATCTGAAAGCTTATCTCCATTGCAGAATGAAATTGGGGTATGTAACAAATTGATTTATTACAGAAATAGTGTTTATTGTACATTATGTGACCTATGACTAGGTTTTGCCTACTATACAAGATGTGTAGAACTAAACATTCCAACCCAGATCATTTCAATCAGCTATAATATTCATTTCTCTCATGCTTATCTGTCTTATTTTTTTTCTCTTCCAAGCTCCAATCAGTCTCCAAATCTAGTAAAATCTTTCTTCTTTCCATCTCAAAAATTCCATTTATCCCATGTCGCTTCCCACTATTTGTCTACCCATGTCTAATTTTTGAATTGTTTCCTTTGTAATTTCTGTATTTCCATTTTCACCTCATGCTGTCTATGCTCTAGTCTATTTCCACATTAATTTACATAAAATCCTTTCTGTAAATATTAGCCTTTTCTTATAGGATTCTCACTCAACTGTAATTTGTACTGCGGTTGTATTGCCTGTCCCTTCTCCAAGGTGCTCAACGCTGACCCAAACTGAAGTACTCACTCTTCTCCCAATCAAAGCATAGTTTTCAACATCTTCTTACCTTCCTGGGCTGTTCCCTCTTTGTTAAATACTCTCCCTTTACTCTGTCTCCTTTGGAGCACATCTTCAGTGTTAATTCATTATGAATGACTTGGCTCAATCAGTAGGATTTAATTATATCCCATCTATTCTGTGCACATTTTGTGATGCTAATCAAGACTTCCCTCTTTTTATTGTACATGCTCTTTCATAGGTATCTGTCTGTTAGATGATCAGTCCTTATGGCAGAGAAAGATATACTCATATTTATAACATTTATTACAGGACTGGAAAATGTGGTCATCAGACAAATGTAAATGTAACTGGTGCGAAGGGACATGTATAGATGTTGAACACATTGCTGGCCCATGATGTTTTTCAGAGTAACTCCAAGGTAAGCCAAAATGAGACTACTTTTTAAAAATATTTAAAGAGTTATCCCTAAGAAATTCTAGACAAGATAAATGAAGTAGAGCTCAAAATATAGAAATGTTACTTCCCATAAATGATAACTGTGAGTGTACATAAAAGCCAATGGTTTACATGCTATCCTGACAATGCATATTGCAATAATACAGCTATTATTTTCAAGAGTATATTAACTGTTTACTTGTGAAATATCTGCTGTGTATAAGGGGACTTTCTGGGAATTCAAAAAGTGTATCTCTACAAAATGAATTTAATTTATTTAACATCTATGAGAATTACCACAAAAGCAAAACCCTAGAATTAGTGTATATCATGTTTGTTATATATCAATTAATATGCATTTATATATCAAGTAATATAAATAAAGCAATATAATTGCATTATGTGCAAGACACTGCTTCAAATGTTTTGCATGGATTATGTTATTTTACAAAGTGTTATTCTATTTTGTAAATGAGAATGCGAAGGCAGAATGTTGAAGTGACTTGAATGCATATGTTTTTTGTAAAAGTTATTGTAAAATCCATGTACTTTATACTCAAAGAATATGTAGTCACTTGGATATGCTGTCTCTTTAAGAAGTAGTGATTAAGAAAGTTTGCCTTTGAATTCAGAAAACAGAAATCTTGGTATCATATACATGATAAAATGTGAATTTATAAGGTTGCAATAGTTACTTACATACTCTGGGAGAAAAACACTTTGTATATGCAGAGGATTCCATATAAAGATTTCCAGTCAAAACTCATTAAACATGGGAAGAATTGAGGGAATTGGCTACTATGTGGGTTGTTCGAGTTGGCCAGCACACCAAAGTCTATGCTCAATCCATTTCCTCTTCATGGAGCATTAACATTCTGAAAGATTCAACTAGACTTTTTAATACATTGACAGCAGTATGGTTTGAGCAAAAAGAGACAAGGGAAAAACATGTTACATTTCAGATAAATGTTAGAAATGTCATTAGGAATTTTGTGTTCTCTGTTTTCCATCCAATGGCAGGAATATTACTCAGAACTTTGCAAGTGCTGCAAAGATTTCGTGGAAGAGGAAAACATGCAAAACTTCTAAGCAAAGAAATGTGCCTGTCAGTTGTGCCTTTATTTGATTATTGTTTCTGTCCCATTGGACTAAGCTTCAGTAGGGCATGGACATAACAGATTTGATTCACTATTATATTTATTATTCTAGCACAGTGCTTGGAACATAGTAGCCATATAGTAAATCTTGACTGAAGCTAGTAATCAGCTTCCAAATTCATTATTTTACTAATTAGTAATTAATTAATGACTCCTACTGGTGAGGGAAGAAGAAGCTGCCTGGAAAATTCATATAGGAAGCAAGTGTGCTTCCATGTTTGTTTGTATGAGTTTCATACTAGATCCTTCTGGAGAAACTTGGAAAGTTGCAGATCTATAGTTAAGTTTAGGAAAGACCTACCCCTACGAAGTGAGTTATTTATGTGGGATGGCTTGTGCTAGGATTTCCTAACTGTAAAGGAAGAGCGCCCTCCTAAGGATGCTTTCAGAAGCACTCAGAAAGAATGACTTGTCTTGGGGAGAAATAAATGTTAGGCATCTTGACAACAGCCAAGGTAATGATATCAGTGAACTGGGACAGATATTGCACTTTCTGAATTATTTTAAACTATATTCAGCCACATTTTCAGTTCTTTGTGTTTTTCACAGTTTGGGGGAGGAGAATGCCCTGGGAGTGAGAAAGGGATGAACTGGAGTTCAAACAATGTAACTGGTAGGGGCATATCATAAAATCTTCATTTCTGACTTCTTTCCCAAGTATAATGTCCTAGGGAACTTACCATGTTGTACTGTAGAATAAGTCCATATTCAAATTTTCATATTTATTAGACCTTCTTTCAACTGTTCAGATGAAAAGAAGTGGAAAGATGTGTTTTAAAAAAAGATTTTATTCATCTAAGAACTATGATAAAAATTTATATATTGTTTTCATTAAATTGGAGATCTCTCAAATTCACTTGAGTTTATGGAGTTTGAGGAATGCACAATGGGTTAAACCACAAAGCATATTGGAGTTTTTATATTCACCTTTTATTTCAGTACTTAAATCTAAACTCTAAATGAACATCATGCATACTATTAGCACTTAGTTTCAAATTTTTAGGGAGCTGATAATGTTTTTTTCTAATCAGCAGATATTGAAAAACACATCGCATTTAAGTTTCTTGATTAAATACATTATTCAGGTGGTTAAGTCTTCACAAATATGTCACATGCATACTAAATATTAGATACTAGGCTTTCAGATTGGAATCAAGAATTATCTTTCAAGTAACAGAATTTTAGTAAAGCCAACATTTTGTGAAATTAGATATTTATAATTAATTGCCTTTGAAAATAAGTTTGTTCAAAGTTTCACTTATTATTTATATTATTATGAAAGGTATAATATGTTATTTTTTTATTTGCCTCTTTTCTCATTGCTTATCAGATTTTACATTTAAATTGAAATGACATACCAACAAAGCAATTCCTCACAACCAAGCTATATAATTACTGGAATTCACATAGTCCAGGCTCTGAAATATTTTATTTAAAAAGTGCCTTCAGGCGTTCCTGCTGTACTGCAGCAAATTAAGTATCTGGTGTTCTCTCTTCATCGGCATGGGTTCTATCCCCAGCCCAGCATAGGGCATTAAGGATCTGGCATTGGTACAGCTGTGACATAGTCTGCAGCTATGCTCAGATTTGACCCCTGACCCCGGAATTTCCATATGCCACAGGTGCAGCCAAAAATAATAATAATAATAATAACAGAATAATAAATAAATAAATAAAATTAAAATACTCTGAAAAAAATATTAAATTTTATAGTTAATATCTACATTATCCTCATAAAATATATGATGTAAATCTTCAGTTTAGTTTCAAAAGCATGTGTGTGTGTCTGTGTACATATTTTCGGTTATATCCATAGGGAAGAAAAGAACAGCATTTAGTATGTATACGTGAATATACACACACATGTACACAAAGGATGCTGAAAAATTTTTGTTGAATAAACAAATGGAGTATCAGTGTTATCATGGAAAGTTTTGAGTAATAGAGGTGTTCTTTGAGATTTAAAAACCTAGCTGCACTACTTTCTAGAAATGTGATCTTGATCAAGTTAACTAAATGCTGAGTCGACTTCTGCATCAGAAAATAGAGATACTAAACATAGGGTTGTAATGAGATCTAAGTGAAATAATCTACATAGTAAGTATGCAATAAATATAAACTATAATTGTTAGTTTTTAAAGTACAATTACTAGAATAAATGAAGATGACGGTGATTTGTGATGTTAATGAAGGTTACATATCGTAATAATTTAGCAATTTATCCAATTAGTTAAAGCTTTACGGTGTTTGAAAAATCAAAAAGGAGCCAATTTTACCTTCTTATTAACATGCTAATACTCTGTAGTAGTTCTATTTTTAAATTATGGAATATCTTCTTGTATTTTAAAATCATAAACATGATTTAAAAGTTTTTAATTAGTGAAGAATATTTGTACTCATCAAAGTCTTCTTGTTTTTTTACTATCTTTAAGCTTTTAATGATACGTTCAATTTTGAACGAGGGATTACTTCTTTTTTAAGCTTACACAATTCTCTGAGGAATGGTTACGCATGTATAAGAAGACCTGGGAATTAGTGATGATTTTTTAAAAAATTGAAAAAAAATTTTTTTAACTAGAATTCAATTAGAAAAGCTTCCCAAGACAAGCCTTTTCAAGAAAAAAACAATATAAGGACTTGTTTAAAATGAAAAAGTTCAATGTGCTTTCAGGAATTAGGTAGTGTCTAGCAGTCTTTACAAATGCTGCCCATAGCTGTGCAATATTGTAGCCACTATTCCCATGTGGCTATTAAATATTCAAAATGTGTGATGAAGGAATTGATTTTTTTTTTGTCTTTTGTCCTTTTAGGACCACACCCGTGGCATATGGAGGTTCCCAGGCTAGGGGTCAAATCAGAGCTGTTGCTGCCAGCCTACGCCAGAGCCACAGCAATGCCAGATCCCAAACAGGACTGAGACCCACACCACAGCTCATGGCAATGCCGGATCCTTAACCCACTGAGCAAGGCCAGGGATCGAACCCACAACCTCATGGTTCCTAGTTGGTTTCGTTTCCACTGCGCCAAGATGGGAACTCCAGAATTGAATTTTTAATTTAGTTACTCTTAATAGATTAAATTTAAATGTAAATAGTCCCAAGTGACTAGTGGCATTTGTAAGAAATCTTACAAATTGTAAATTCCACATGCTATAGTGGAAATGCAATTTCCAATAAAATACTATAATGCCTAAGAAATTTAAAAATCTACATTTTGGGGGGGCCACATACGCTGCATTTGGAAGTTTCTGGTCCAAGGATCAAACCCAAGCTGCAGCAATGCCAGATCCTTAATACACTGTGCTACAGCAGGAACTCCTAAAATCTAATTTTTATTCTTTATATCATTTTTGTATTTTGTAAAAATATATTTTTAGCAGATGCAATGCACTACATATAGAATGGATAAACAACAGAGTTCTTCTACTCTATAGCACAGGGAACTATATTCAATATTCTCAAATAAATCATAATGGAAAAGAGTATATCAAAGAATGTGTGTGTATGTAATAATTTTGCTGTATAGCAGAAATTAATACAACATTGTAAATCAACTATACTTCAATTATTATTATTCTCCCCAGAAATTCCCCCATTTCCTTTCTTAGTGTATATCTATCATTTTATCCAAATACTGTGCAACATCTTTCTCCTAGTGGTATATATATATATATATATCCCTACCTCAATGAGAGAAGATAGTTAAAATCAGCTAAATATGTGTTACAAATATTTAGTAAATTTTAATTCACATATCAATTTTTGTCCCCTGGCTTCTCCTACTGTCAGATATAGGTAACCATTTACTTTCTCACTGAAATATAGTCTGTATTGATGTAGTTTCAATTTGAAACCTCCATTTCATAAGATGTGGAATTTTGAAAAAAAAGTATTTCTGTGATTTCTATCTCAAAATTCACTACAGCCTGATCTAATGGTTCAAACATTTTAATCTATTGAGATTTAATCTATGCTTCATCAAGTACATAGCAATGAATGTATCTGTAAGATTTATTACGTTTATTTGTTTGATCCTTTTTTTTTTTTTTAAATTTTAGCTACCTGAAGAGACACATTAAAAGAAAAATGTCAGTGAAAAAAAATTTTTTGTCCTAAGGTCTGTTGATATAATTTTCTCCCAAGAATGTAGATTCTGAAAACTACCTATGTTAAGGTTTATATACTTTAGCCTTATATAATTTATTTGAACCTATAGAAAAGAATGTGTTGAGTAATAAAATGTCTCCCTAAGTATGCTACAACATTTGAAACAATGATAATTTGACATATTTTTCTGACGAAGTTTTCAGAAAGATTAAAAGAAAGGATTAAAACAATGGGAAGTCTTACATTTTGTTAAGATATTTTCTGGAGGTTAATCTCTCTTAACCTCCCTGGCCCTAAGACCTTACCTCAAGAGCAGTCTTTGAGGCACCTGTGGAACTTGGTCTTATTCCAGAAAGAACCATTGGCACTGTATCTTTGGAAGGGACAGGCCACAACCATGCCTAGACCACAAATGCCTATTAAGTGTCATGCCATGTAACCAGAGGCTGCACTAAGTGCAACACAATCTACTTTTTTTCATAACATCTAAATTATTAGGTCACTTTTTTTTTTTTTGTTTGTTTGTTTGTTTGTTTTAAAGCCCTCACCTGCAGCATATGGAAGTTCCCAGGCTAGGGGTTGAATCAGAGCTGCAGCTGCCTGCCTACACCACAGCCACAACAACACAGAATCCGAGCTGCATCTGCAACCTATATCACAGCTCATGGCAATGCCCGATCCTTAACCCACTGAATGAGGCCAGGGATCAAACACGCATCCTCACGGATACTAGTTAGGTTCCTAACCAGCTGAACCACAGCAGGAACTCTGGGTCACTTCTCTTCTTTAATTAGCTTGAAGTAAGTTTTTTTAAATTATTTTAATAGATGCAGATGAATGTGATTGTTTTCAACTTAGACTACTGCAGAAGCAATTCTACACACTCCTTTCAAAGAGACAAAAATTGTAAGTTTGTGTGTGTGTGTGTGTGCGCATATTCATGTGGGTGTCTAGTACAAAGGGATAAAATTACTAAGTGAGATGATCTGTGACAGTGCTGTAGGGAAAGGGAATAGTGGTCTAAGTATCACTATAAGGTTTATGAAGGCTAGAAATTTTACAAAATGTTAAGATAAATGTTCTGAGAGACTTGAGGTTATAGCCTACTGGCGAAGGGTATAGATCAGTGAGAGCTTTGAAATTTGGAATTGGAATTTATTCTAATAGCAGAGGAAATATTTATTGGCTTTTTTAAATGTTAGAGTGGCATGATGGGATATATGTTTGGAAAAACAACCATGACAGCAATGTGTGAGATCACCTTTTGGAGAAAAGTGGCTGAAGTAGGTGAAAATGTTTATAATTGCTATATCAGGGAATGTGAGGTCCTGAACTAGAAAAACATAGGGGAAAAATCTAGTTCATTTCTCTGAAAACATAGAACAGACAAAAATATGAAAGATACATTGAACGTTAAACATATCTTTAAAAGTTCGTACCCTGTGACTGAAAATATGGTAGGGAACTTAAATATAGGAAACAAATAGGGAAGGAATTTTGATAAGGAAGTTAATCAGTTCTGTTTTAAATTACCAGTGCCAAACCTGATAAATCCAGAAAAGAGATGTCTTGATTGAGGAGAAAGGATAAGAACAGATAGTCATGTTTTAGAATTACTCAGATGGAGATTATAATTAAGGCTTTTATGGTAGATGATGTTCCCTTGGAAGAAAGCTTAACATGCAAGGGTGAATTTAAAATCTTGAATATGAAAGTAATTCTGAAAGTGGTCGGATTCAATTTGTGCCCATTAATAGGAGTGTTGAGACTGAGGAATGGGCTACAAAACTATTCACTTGGAGATGTTGTAAAGGCCATCAACACAGGCACTGAGGTAATTAGAGGGGGAAAAAATGGGGAGGAAAATTATGATCTAGGAGCCAAAGTCCCATCTTAGAGATCAGTTAGATAACGGCTGTGATAAAGTTGTAGCTACACAGGGCAGTGGAACTACAGAAACTGAGAAAGATCTCTCCTTGTGGTCCTTGAATAATTTTTTTTTTTTTTTTTTGCTCTTTTAGGGCCACGCCCATGGCATATGGAAGTTCCCAGGCTAGGGATCTAATCAAAGCTACAGCTGCTGGCCACAGCCACAGCCACAGCAATGCAGGATCCAAGCTGCATCTGTGACCTACACCACAGCTCAAGGCAACACTGGGTCCTTAACCCACTGAGTGAGGCCAGGTATTGAACCTGCATCCTCATGGATACTAGTTGGATTTGTTTAATAATAAATTAAGTGGTAAAGTATCAGTAATCATTTGAAAGAAACTTTTTAAAGTTGTGTTTTTGATAACTGACATTATAGATTCATTCCCTAGTTATGGATATGAGAAAGAGAAAGTGTTTTGTAGATTTCACTGGATCTAATTACAGTTCTGTGGTGTCAATATAAAGGAAGACATGATTAAACAAAAGATTGAGAGGGAGTTTCTCTGTGGCCCAGCAGGTTAAGGAACTGGTGTTGTCACTGCTGAAGCTCAGGTTGCTGCTGTGGCATGGGTTTATTCCTGGCCTCAGGAATTTCCACATGCTGCAGACATGGCCAAAAAAGAAAAAAATAATAATGAGAGCCATAAATTTATGGAATTATTGAAAGAAAATGCAAAGTTGTATGAGTTTAAAGACTGATTCACTTTGCTGTACACCTGAAATTAAGTCAACTATACTCCAATTTTTTAAAAATGATTTCATTTTGTGTATAATAGTCTTTCTCAAGGAAAACAGAAATTGGAAATTGGGTCTTCTTTAAAGACACATACAAGGAGAGATGGTTGATGGACCAAAAGGCTCTCACTCAATTCTTTGGCAGGATATCAGTGTCCCAGTAGCTTAAAAATATATTCAGGAAAATGCAAAGGTTTTGCATTGACTGAGATTAAGTTTCTGCCAGTCCACAGAAATGAGGGCTCCAAATAAATTATTTAATTATTGAAAATTAGGAGTTCCCATTGTGGCTCAGAAGTAGCCAACCCAACTAATATACATGAGGATATGGTTTTGATCCCTGGCACTGCTCAGTGGGTTAAGGAAGGGGCATTGCCATGAGCTGTGGTGTGGGTCGCAGATGCAGCTCAGATCTGGCATTGCTGTGGTGTGGTGTAGGCCGGCAGCTTCAGCTCTGATTCAATCCCTAGCCTAGGAACTTCCATGTAACCATGGGTATGGCCCTAAAAAAAAAAAAAAAAAGGAAAAGAAAAATGTTGAAAATTAAAGATCACTCCATTTATTTTATTTATTTGTGGAATTAAATTTACACCTTCTGTATTAAACCTAAGTGTTTTGTGAGACTTCTTTTGACACATATTTCTGAGTATCTCAGTAATTATAAAAATGGTGAATATGACTACTAAGAATATGGTTCTCCTTTCTATTGCTTTTTTCTATTTGGCTAACTTCTCTATATTTTATGGTTTTGAGCTCAGAGAGTAACTCATTATCTGGAGATAAATTATTGTAAGGGTCAGAGTCCATATTTCAGCTTTAATTAAAATTATGTGTAATCCAGGGGCAGTAAGTTTCATCTAGAAGTGAATGAGAAAGTCTTGAGCAAGAAAAAGGCTAAATAAAGCTGTTGAGAAGGACTTTTGCACTGCAACAGCATATCCCTATGTCTTTCTTTAGAAAAAAGTAAGAATCAAGACTGGTAAATATTTGGATGTCTCTTTTCAAAAAAAATAGAGTTATAGTTGCTCTGAATCTTATCATCAGAATGCTGAATTTTGTTCTAAGCTTTTTAATAAAAAAGATAGTCTTGGAGTTCCCTGGTGGCTCAGCAGGTTACAGATCAAGTGTTGTCACAGCTGAGGCTCTATTTTGCCTGGGATCAATTCCTGGCAGTGAATTTCCACATGCTTCAGGCAAGGTCCAAAAAAAAAAAAGTCTTTTTTATTCCATAATATTCTGTTTTTTATAAGTCTGTTTCTTAAAATGTTTATTATGTGAAATTACATTTGAAAAGGTGTTTTGGTATAGTATTTGTGTTCACTTAAAATTGCCAAAGGAAATAGTATTTGAAAACACTCATCAATCTTGGATATTTAGCTCACTAATTTTCACTTGATTCATCTTATTATCACCTAAAAAAAAAAAATAGGTAAAACCTCTGCCCATATATGCTTGAAGTTTAGGGGGGAAATTATTTTCCAACAACCTACCTTTGTGTGGATGAAATTAGATATTAGAAACATTATCAAATCAGAACATTTGTAGAAAGTCCATTTTTTCTTTAACACTTCTCTGAAAAGGATATATCTAAATTACTCTTAAAGATGCTTTAAATAGCAAGGATGTATAACTTCTGTCATATTCTCTGCTTTTAATTATTAAAACCTCATGCTTATGCATAGACAGTTATTAAAATGTTATTTTCTGGTAAAGATTTATGAAAGTCTACTGATGATTAGTCATGTCCCATCTCTCTTAGTAAAAATCAAATCAGCAACTTTAGGGTTTGCATTTAATCCTGAAGTGTTCCCACTTACTTATATTATGTGACCTCTTTTCAAATCTATTTATATATTATTCCTATTTACTAAGTGAGGAGGGGGCTTCTTTATATAGTGCTTCATCATTAATAAGTTAATACCTGTTCTGTTTCTGGGATGTTCTTTTTGTGTATTAAAGAATGAAAATGTGAAAATATATATATGAGAGTTCTTTTAAGAAAAGGATCTCTTAAAGTCCACCAGAAAGTCTTCCTCTGCATCTTAATTTTTTCAAAATATCTTAATTCTGAATATTTCTCAATCCCCCACGCATTGCTACTCAATTATGAAATGCCACCATCTCTCTCCTGCTTTACTTTTAATTCGATAAGCCTTTTAATTTGTTTTCTTGTTTTATTTATTCTTCCTTCTCATTCATTTTCCACACAAGACAAAAATTCTGCTCAAAATCCTGCAGTAGTTTCACATAGAGTGAAAGCAAAATATATCTCATGACCTGAAGACTTTATATAATCCACTCCCCTCCTCCTCCCACAGCCCTGCCCCCCTAACCTCTCTCTCTCATTTTCTTTCTTTCCTTCCCTTCCCTTCCCTTTCCTTCCCTTCCCTTCCCTTTCCTTTCCTTTCCTTTCCTATTTCCAGTCCTCCAAGGAAACTCCTGATCTGGAGCCTCTGAGTTGCTGTCCTGTCTGCCAAGAATGATTTTACCCTAGAAACTCATACACATACCCCTCTCCCTCACTTCTTTCTTCTGTCTGCTTAGTTATCACAAGTTCAAAAAGATACCAACTAATTTTATTTTTATAATATTTTTCATTATATATTATTAAATATAATATTACATTTTTTTGGTTTATGTTTGGCTTCTTCCAGTAGAATATAAGGCTCACAGTAGCAAAGATTTTGCTTGTCTTATTTGCCTCTGAATTACCCCTGCTTAAAACAGTACCTGGAACAAAATAGTTAATGCATATTCTGTGATCAATGAATGGATAAATGAATGAATGGTGTCAGAGTTATACATTCAGACTCTTACTCCTATCAACTACAATTGTTGCTAATTATCTTTGAAAAACACTTAAAGGTCTTTCTTGTGCTTTTTTCCCCATGAACCCCTTTTCATGTGTCATTAGAACCTAAGGCATATGAATCACACCTGATGGAAAACATTATTGGTTATATGATATGCTCTTTGTAAATTATTTGTGTCAATAGTTAAGGAATAAGCCACATATATATAATTTCATATATATGTATGTATATATTTATATACATATATCTATGAATAGACATTTACAGCCATAAAAACTATCCAGGATTCATTTCATTTATGTAATCCATAAGTAAACCTTGATGTTTAGATCTACCCAGATGTAGGAATATTAAAATTGCAGACAACTCTGTGTGAGAGTTTCCAGTATTAAAATGTATACCTTTTTAGTCCTAGAAAGAATTATTTATTGTACGTGGAAAAGTGTGCCAGTTGTGCTTTTTGTAACACTTTTAAGTGTTCTAGTCTCACTGAGACAATTCTGTGACAGACCGTTGAGTAGGAGATTGAAATTCAGATGACAAAAAGGAGGTAGACCCCCAGTTTCTATTCAAAGAATCAGAGGCCTTAATTTTCAAATAGAAGGCAGGTTGGCTGAAATAGAAAGACATGTGTGCTTGTTTTTAAAATAAAGACTCTCTAGCCCCACTGAGCCAGAATCTACATCATAACAAGATCCACAGTTTCCTGTGCACTTATATTTGGAGAAGCAGCACTTGAAGTGCTTTTGATGCTCAACTAGATGTAGAAAACAAAGGGCAGAATGGCTGGAAGTAATCTTTCACGGAAATAATTCTGAAATTCAGCGATTAATTTCTCTCCCTTTTAAGTTAGAAGAGCCCCCTGCCCTGTCTCATTCCAACAGATTTATCAAAGCTAAGCATGTAAAGCCACTGAACCATGAATTGCTGTCCAACATCAGCATTCCTGAAGTGTACACTCATAGCAGACATGATCTGGTGATAACTGCTTATTAAAACTCTCAATATATCACTTTGTAAGTATTTAACTTATTTAATCTAATAAGGATATATTCCTGTTTACTACAAAATTTTCAATATTTCTTAAAACTGAAATTTTATAGCAGTAGAATTTTTAAAATTGAGTTATTGCAATTATTTAATGACTAGCATCAGTGTTTGACATGGAATATAAATATGCCATTGGAAATTCCTCTTTAACCCTCCTAAAACTAAAAATGCATTTCTCATTAATTAAAATCTACTTATCAGGATTATCTATGTGGAAAAACAAGGAACTCAGTAAACAAGTTTAACCCAAAATGTATTTCTCCATCTCTTGCTATAGTTTACTGCTTTTTGTTTGTTTGTTTGTTTGTTGCTTTTTAGGGCCACACCTGCTGCACATGGAAGTTCCCAGTTCCCAGGCTGGGGTTGAATTGGAACTGCAGCTGCAGTCCTACACCACAGGCACAGCAATGCCGGATCCGAGTCACATCTGAGACCCATGCCGCACCTTGCTGTAACACCGAATCCTTAACCCAATGAACAAGGCCAGGGATTGAAGCCACATCCTCATGGATACTAGTCAGCTTCTTAACCACTGAGCAACAATAGGAACTCCTAAATAGTTTGCTTTTAGTGGAAATTAATCTGTTTGCAAATGTGTGGTGCAAAAGAGAAAATTTATAACTAATTGAAAAATGCTGTAGAGTTCCCACCATGGCACAGGAAAACAAATTCAACTAGGAACTGTGAGGTTGCAGGTTCTATCCCTGGCCTTACTCAGTGGCTTAAGGATCTGGCATTGACGTGAGCTGTGGTGTAGGTTGCAGATGTGGCTCGGATCTGATGTTGTTGTGGCTGTGGTGTAGGCCAACAGCTGTAGCTCCAATTAGAATCCTAGCCTGGGAACTTCCATAAGCCTCAAGTGCAGTCCTAAAAAGTGGGAAAAAAAATACTATAAAGGTTATAACATTAATGAAAATGTTATCTATAAGATCTTCAAAGGATTGGTGATAATTTATATACATATATTCTAAAATAAGATTTTTCTATTTCATAACCTAAGTCTTTTTAAAAGTGAAGATCTCTTACCTGTGGGAAAAAAATCACCTTCAAAACACTATCACGTTTGGAAATAAACTGAAATTTGGGAAACAAATGAAATGCAGGGCACTAAATTCTATTTTTATTATTTCTTATAAATTAATTTAACTTTTAATATATACTTCATCATGTGTTTCAAGAGATCTCAATAATTAAATTGCTCAATCATTAATGATTCTGCAATATATCAAACCTTTATCCTTCTGTTAATAATCAGATAATTTGGAATTTTCATGAAAGAATTTTTAACGCATTACATTATCAGTATTAAGTTCTTTCTATACCACTCACACATATTCACACATGCCCCATGCTCATAAACACTAAATATCTACCTTCTTACCTTTTTATTCCTGTTTTTATTCCAGTTTAAGTCAGGTAAGATGATACAACATGGTAAATATATTTTACTGAGTAATTCATTTGACAACTAGCACATTATTCTTAGAAGAATAGTGCATGCTTTCTTTTCCTATCAATCCCAAGGGAAGTTTATTCTTTCTGTCATTTCTAGCTTTCTTTCCAAAATACATTTTTGATTATCTCATTTCACACAGGAGAGTAAGTGCTATTTTTGTAGTTGTTAGAGAAAGAAGTGAGACACACTGTGAGATATCATGGCATCAGTATTAGGCTTTTAAGAAAGTGCATGTCAAAAATTGTTCTGACTGGCCTTAGGCAGATGTAGATGGCAGCCTCTGGGGTTTAACTGAACAGAATTTAACAAAGGGTCTATTTACAGAGGTGTGGGCAGAGTGAAAGAGAATAAACACGGAATGGCAAACTATCCAGGGATTAGTCACAGAAGAAAATTGATGCCACCAGCTGAACTGAAAGGACAGGGGGAAAGGACAGTGTTACAGGAGACCAGAGAGACCACAGAACCTGGATAAGCCCCGGTGCAAATGTACCCACAAAAGACAGTGTCATCAGTTTGGTAGCAAGATAGAGGAGGAATGAACTGAAGAAACAGCTATCTCAACCTCTCTTTGCTCAGAGTTCCTGGAAATTCATTTGTATCCATGACTGTCCCTGGTGTTGTTGGAATACACTGTCATAATGTGTTCTCACGCTACTCCTTCCTGAACTTAGTAGTTTAACCTATAAATTCAGATAGAAATACACATTTAGGTGAATTTATTACAGAATGAAAGCTAAGGTAAAAAAGCAGCTTTGGATCAGTGAAGAAACAAGAGAGAAAATTTGTCTTGTTTCTGGGTAGTGTGACAATGTTTTTGTGAAAATTCTTCATGTATAAATAAGACAGATGCTCTTTATTCTTTTATTTGGCTAGGAGTTCCTGCTCTCTCATCAGCTGGTTTTCAGTCACATGATAGTGTTTCTATTTTTTATTGATTTTTTTCATGAGTTTTTTTTTCCCCTTAAGACACAAAATCATATTCCTTCATTTAGCAATTAAAGCGAATTAAGTATTCCTATCCAAAGGACTAGGGTGAATACCTTGGAATACTACAATATTCCTGGGACTCTTTAGTTTTTCAGTCCTTTTTTTGTTTGTTTCTTTTATTCAGTGATGTATTTAACTGAAGCTTATCCTTGTTTTCGTTTATATTTACTAGTTCTTATTACCAAATTTAAGAATTGCATACATACATGTGTCCAAAGATGATGGCAGGAGATAAGCTTGTTGGAGGTAAGCGTGATTTTAGAGTCCAGAGTTAAGAAAATTTGAGCCATCACATTTAGGTGTTTTTAATTAATTGAATAAATTTTAGGTAAACCAATGATATAAGTTTCTCAGAGGCGAGGATAATTCTTAATTGTGTTTTTGTTTTTTTTATAATCCAAAGTAACTTAGGGCTTGCTGCTACTCACAGATGAACATCATGTTAGGTGATACACAGAATCCGAGAATCCCCACAAAGAATATTTGATTATTATTAAATTTATTTTGATATGTAATATATAATATTTATTATTCCTTCAGAACATAATTGAATATAAAAGTAAAACATTGTGTCTGTAATAAAACCGAATTAAAAATGCAGGCACCTGTATCAAAACTGAATTTACAATAATGTAAACAGTCCATGTGCAGTTGCTACTTATTTTTTGTAGCAAAATTTTACAATTTTTATAACCAAAATCTGAACTGTAAGTAAAATGAGGTGATTACTAATAAATCATAAAAATACATTTTTATATTAAATATCTAAATAGTATCAGGACTGGGGATGAAGTGGCCTAGTGGTTAAGACAATGTGCTGCTAGATAGGATCAGGACTGTTTATTTTTCTGGTTTTTAAATTCATTTAGCTGTTCTTTTTCGTCATTTAGATTTATTTGGCTTTTATAATGCAATAATTCTTTTGATGTTTCTGACTCTAAACATGTTAAACGATATAAATTTTCCAAAGTAGTCTGATCAAACTAGTTATTTCTCATCATTATAATTGTATCTTTTTTTTCTGATTTAAGCTGCCTTCCTCAAAATGAGACTAAAAAAAAGCATATAGAAATTAGAATCCTAGAAATATATATTTTTTAAATTTTGGAAATGTTATAAACCAACACAGGCTAAGAGTAGATAGTTTAGTTGTTAACCTGTCAGTCAAAACCCTTGTTAAACTACGGTAGTGGTCAGATTTGTTTTCCTGTCAAACAAACACTTTTTAAAAAGCTTTATATATTTCATTGGATTCAGTGGGAAGAAGTCTGTCTGATTGACAGTTGAGGCACATAGAGTTTGGGGAACAATATGTTACAATTAAGTGTCCTTCCCTTTAAAAACATATAAGGCTCAAATATGACCATGGTTTCAGTGGTTGTTAATGGATTCTTCACAGACACTTGCAGTAAATGCTGTGTGCAACTTTTGAAATTCCTTTACAGTTTAAGAACAAACGATATAGTCAAAGTCACAAAGATGTAGATAACAAACAGCCCAGACAGGCTGCTTTATGACAGTCCAGTTACCAAAAAGGCAGCCCTTGCTAATGTTCACATAACAACTATTACATAATTACATAGAAAGTATACAGGTTGATATTTTTAACTTTTTAATGGGAAGTTGAAAAATGACAGGCATGTGACATTGGCTAGTGATAAATTTCATGAAAATACAGTTCCTAAATGTTGAGGAATTTTCATTTATGTCTGCATTTACTTAATGTCTTCCTATTAAAAAATTCCCTTAATTTAAAATTCCAAGGATGTTTGGTGAGGTATCTTCTTTCTTGGAGTTCCCATCCTGGCTCAGTGGAAACGAATCCAACTAGGAACCATGAGGTTGTGGGTTTGATCCCTGGCCTCACTCAGTGGGTTAAGGATCCAGTGTGGCAGAGAGGTGTCATGTAGGTCGCAGATGCAGCTCTGATCCTGCGTTGATGTGCCTCTGGAGTAGGCAGGTGGCTACAGCTCCAATTTGACCCCTAGCCTGGGAACCTCCGTATACTGTGGGTATGGCCCTAAAAAGACAGAAAGAAAAAGAACTTCATAGACAACTGGGGAGATAAAATTAACATGTGGGAAGTAATAAATACATAATAGACTACAAAGGTATATTAAAATTGTGTAATTCTAGTTATAAAGTCTATAGAGAATCATAAAGATAAATTAATGTGCTGTGGGTGTTAAATAGTAGTGTAAATTTATTTAGAACTTATATAACTGACAAAGTGTCAAATTATTTATTTTAATTCAATTAATTTTATTATATTTATAGTTGTAAAACCATCATCACAATCTAATTTTAGAACATTTCCATCCCAAACCCTCAGTCCATCCCTCCCACTACAACTTGTCCTCTTTGGTAATCAGAAGGTTTTCAAAGTCCATGAGTCTATTTGTTCTGCAAATAAGTTCATTTGTATCCCTTTTTTAGATTCCACATATAAATGATATCGTATTATGTTTGACATGACTAACTTACTAACTTCACTGTCTAACTTCACTTAGTGTGATAATTTCTAGGTCCATCCATGTTGCTGCAATGCCATTATTTCATTCTCCTAATGGCTGAGTAATATTCCATTGTATGTATGTACCACATCTTTATCTATTCCTCTATTGATGGACATTTAGGTTGCTTCCATGTCTTGGTTATTGTATATAATTCTGCAGTGAACATTGGGGTATATGTATCTTTTCAAGTCATGGCTTTTTCCAGATAGATGCCCAGGATTAGGATTGTGGGATAGTATGATAGTTTGTTAGTAGTTTGTTGAGGATTTTTTCAGTCTATGTTCATCAGTGATATTGGCTTGTAATTTTCATTTTTTTTTTTTTTGTATCTTTGTCTGGTTTTGTTATCAGGATAATGGTAGCCTCATAGAATTAGTTTGGATGTGTTTCTTCCTCTGCTATTTTTGGGAATAGTTTCAGAAGGAGAGGTGTTAACTCTTCTCCAAATTTTATATAGAATTCTCCTGTGAAGCCATCTGGTCCTGGACTTTTGTTTGTGGGAAGTTTTTTAATCATAGTTTCTGTTTCAGTACTTCTGATTAGTCCATTCATCCTTTCTATTTCTTTTTGGTTTAGTCTTGGAAGATTGAACCTTTTTAAGAATTTGTCCGTTTTGGGGGGTTATCCCTTTTATTGGGGTATAGTTGCTTGTAGTAGTCACTTATGATCCCTTGTATTTTTGTGATGTCCATTGTAACTTCTTTTTCATTTCTAATTTTATTGATTTGAGTATTCTCTCTCTTTTTTCTTGATGAGTCTAGCTAAGGGTTTATCAATTTTGTTGATCTTTTCAAAGAACCAGCTTTTAGTTTCATTGATCTTTTCTACTGTTTTCTTCATTTCTATTTTATTTATTTCTGCTCTGATCTTTATGATTTCTTTCCTTCTGATAACCTTGGATTTTATTTGTTCTGCTTTTTCTAGTCACTTTAGGTGTAAATTAGATATTTGAGATTTTTCTTTCTCCTGAGGTAGGCTTTTGTTGCTATAAAATTCCATCTTAGAAACCCTTTTGCTGCATCCCATAGGTTTTGGATTGTTATGTCTTCCTAGTCATTTGTTTCTAAGGGTTTTTTTGTTTTGTTCTGCCTTTTCTAGGGCCGCTCCTGTGGCATATGGAGGTTCCCAGGCTAGGAGTCTAATTGGAGCTGTAGCTGCCAGCCTACACCAGAGATGCAGCAACACAGGATCCGAGCCGTGTCTGGGACCTACATCACAGCTCACGGCAACACCAGATCCTTCACCCACTGAACAAGGCCAGGGATCGAACCTGCAAACTCATGGTTCCTAGTTGGATTCATTAACCACTGAGCCATGATGGGAACTCCTGTTTCTAAGTATTTTTTAATCTCCTCTTTGATTTATTCAGTAATCTATTTGTTGTTTAGTAACATGTTATTTAGTCTCCACGTTTTTGTGTTTTTGCAGTTTTTTTCATGTTGATTTCTAGTCTTATAGCATTGTTTTTGGAAAAGTTGCTGGATATGATTTCAACTTTCTTAAATTTACTGAGGCTTGATTTGTGGCCCAGAATGTGACCTATTTTAAAGAATGTTCCATGAGCACTTGAGAAGAATGTGTATTCTGCTGTTCTTGGATGGAATATTCTATAAGTATCTATTAAGTCCATCTGATCTAATGCCTCATTTAAGACCTGTGTTTCCTTGTTAATTTTCTGTCTTGATGATCTATCCATTTCTGTAAGTGGTGTGTTAAGATCCACCACTGCTATTGTCTTATTGTCAATTTCTCCTTTTAAGGCTGTTAGCAGTTGCCTTATGTATTGAGGTGATCCTATGTTGGGTGCATATATATTTACAATTGTTAAATCTTCTTGAATTGATCCTTTGATCATTATGCAATGTCCTTCTTTGTGTAACATTCTTTATTTAAAGGTCTGTTTTGGGGGCATTCCCATTGTGGCCCAGTGGTTAATGAATCTGACTAGGGACCATGGGTTGCGGGTTCAATCCCTGGCCTTGCTCAGTAGGTTGGGGATCTGGTGTTGCCTTAAGCTGTGGTGTGGGTTGCAGACACAGCATTGCTGTGGCTCTTGCATGGGCCAGTGGCTACAGCTCCGATTAGACCCCTAGCCTGGGAGCCTCCATGTGCTGTGGGAGCAGCCCTAGAAAAGGCAAAAAAGACAAAACAAACAAACAAAAAACAAAAATAAAACAACAACAACAACAACAAAAACAAAGTCTCCATCTCCAAAGACCATCATATTGGGGGTTAGGGTTTCAGTGTGAATTCTGGGGGAACACAAGTCCATAGCAGTCTCCAAAAAGAGTTTAAAAAAAAGTAAAAAAATAAAGGTCTGTTTTGTCTGGTATGAGTAAGGCTATTCCAGCTTTCTTTTGATTTCTGTTTGCATGAAGTATTTCCTTCCATCCTCTCACTTTCAGTGTGTATATGTACCTGGAAGTGAAGTGGGTCTCTTGAAGATAGCATATGTATGGGTCTTATTTTTGTATCCATTCAGACAGTCTATATCGGTCTTATTTTTGTATCCATTCAGACAGTCTTTTGATTGAGGTATTTAGTCCATTTACATTTAATGTATTTATTAATATGTATGTTCTTATTGCTATTATATTAATTGTTTTGGATTTGTTTTTGTTGATATCTTTTCTTCTCTTCTTTTCTTGTTCTCTTCTTTGTGATTAGATGACTATCTTTTGTGTTGTGTTTGGATTGCTTTTGCCTATTTGTGTGTATATCTATTGTAGATTTTTGGTTTGTGGTTACCATGAGATTTTGATATATATATATATATATATATATATATATATATATATATATATACACACACACACACAAGATTGTTTCATGTTGCTGCTGTCTTAATTGCAAATGTGCCTCTAGTATCTTGCATTTGTACCCTCCTCTTCTCAGGATTTCTGGTTTTGGTAGTTTGTGTGTGTGTGGATGATTTCCTATATTTACTATATGTTTTCCTTTACTGGTGAGCCTTGTCATTTGTAATTTTCTTGTTTCCAGTCATGGCCTTTTCTTTTACTCCTAGATAAGTTCCTTTAGTATTTGTTGTAAAGCTGGTTTAATGGTGCTGAATTATTTTGGTTTTTGCCTGTATGTAAAGTTTTTTATTTCTCCTTCAAATCTGAATGAGAGTCATACTGGTTAGAGTAATCTTGGTTGGAAGTTTTTTCCTTTCATCACCTAAAGTATACCCTGACATTCCCTTCTGGGTTGCAGAGTTTCTGCTGAAAAATCAGCCAATAACCTTATTGGGGTTCTCTTATATGTTATTTGTTTCTTTTCCCTAGCTGCTTTCAATATTATCTCTTTGTCTTTAATTTTGTTCAGTTCGATTAATATGTGTCTTGTGGTATTCCTCTTTAGGTTTATTTTATATAGTACTTGAGTGAATGATTCCTTTCTATGCTAGGGAAATTTTTGGCTATTTTCTCTTTAAATATTTTCTCTGGCCCTTTCTCTCTCCCTCTCCTGGCACTCCTATAATGCAGATGTTGGTGCATTAAAGTTGTCCCAGAGTTCTCTTAGACCGTTTTCATTTTTTTTTAATGTGGATCACTTGTCACATTTATTTAAATCTTTTTTCTGTTTTCTGTTCCATGTCAGTGATTTCCACCAGTCTGCCTTCCACCTCACATAGTCATTCCTCTGCCACCTCACATAGTCATTCTTCTGCTTCCTATATTCTGCTATTGGTTCCTTCTAGTGAATTTTTTATTTCAGTTATTGTATTTTGCATCTCTTCTTGTTCAATCTTTAAATCTTCTATTTCTTTCAGTGTTCAGTGTTTTTTGTAATTTATCAATCTTTGTCTCCAGTTTATTTACAAGGTCATGAATCATCTTTACTGTCATTAGTCTAAAGTATTTTTCATGGAGGTTGATAATCTCTAGATCACTTAGCTGCTTTTCTGTTTTTGTTTTTTGTTTTTCCCCTTGTTCCTTCTTTGGGGTCATATTTCTTTGCCTTTTGTTTTGTTTTTTTTTTGGTATAGATTTTGTGTGGTCTCTTTTCAGGCAACAGGATTGTAACTCTCTTGCTTCTGATGTCTGCCCCCTTGTGGCTGAAGTTGGTACAGGAGCTTATTGCAGGCTTCTGGATAGGAGGGCCTTGTGCCTGCCTACTGGTAGCTGGAGCTGATTCTTATCCCTCTGGTGGGTGGAACTTTGTCTCTGGGTGTGATTAGGGGCACCTGTATTCTGAGGAGGACTTTCAACAGCCTGTTTGCTGATGGGTGGAACTGCCTTCCCACCCTTTATGTTATTTGGCCTGGGGCTTCTCAGCCCTGATGGGTGGGACCAGATTTTTCCAAATGGCCACCTCCAGGGGAATTCATGCCAATGAATATTCCTGAGACCTCCACCTCTAGTGTCCTTCCACCACAGTGAGCCACAGCTGCCACCTGTTTTCCCCAGAGATCCTTTAAGATCTGCAGGTAGGTCTGACCTAAATTCTTATGGAGTCTTTTCTTTGCCCTGGAACCCAGTGCACATGAAATCCCATACATTCCTAGAATGGAGTCTCTTTTTCTCCCAGTCCTGTGGAGATCCTGTGTACAAGCCCTGCTGGTCTTCAACACGAAGGGCTCCAGGGGCTCCTCCTCCCAATGACAGACCCCCAGGCATGGGAACCTGATGTGGGGCTTTAAACTCTCACTGCTGTGGGAGAATCTATGCAATAGTTATTTTCCAGTCTGTGTGTTGCCCAGTTGGTGGGTAAGGGATTGCTTATGTTGTGAAAGCACCCCTCCTACTATATCAATGTGATTTCTTCTTTGTCTTTGAGCGTAGGATATCTTTTTAAGGTAATTTCCAGTTTACTTTATTAATAGTTGTTCAGCAGTTGTAATTTTGGTGTTTTGTGAGAAAAAGGTGAGCTCCAGTCCATCTACTCTACCATCGTAGCATAATATACTATAATACATGATTTTGATTAAACTTTGTAATAATATTAAACAGTGGATACTGTTATTATGCAGTTTACAGATACAGAAAATGAATCTTGAAGTTTTTATGAAAAATAAATCTAGACTTGGATCAAGACAGAACCTAAGCCAAGAATACCTGATTTCCAAGACCCTATTTTTAACTGCAGAACACTGTTTTCTGAGAAGGCTTTGAAATAACATAGGAACTGGACTTCAGAATTGAAAGGATTATATGCAAGGGGAGAGAAATTTCTTAAAGAAAGGAAAAAAGAATGGATAACAGGAAATGTGTTATGAAAGACTGATTAGAGAAGTCAGGTTTGGCTACACCAGAAAGCACATGTAATAGATTCAAAATAAACAAGTTTATTTCACAAGAAAGTAGCCCTATTTAAACCAGAGAATACTAATGTCAAAAGATTACATTCTTCTATGTCACTGCTTGGGCTTTCTCATACATAAATGAAACAGCATCATGCAGTACAATATCTTGGTACTTAAGAAAGTCTAGGAGTTCCCGTCGTGGCGCAGTGGTTAATGAATCCGACTAGGAACCATGAGGTTGCGGGTTCGGTCCCTGCCCTTGCTCAGTGGGTTAACGATCCGGCGTTGCCGTGAGCTGTGGTGTAGGTTGCAGACGCGGCTCGGATCCCGCGTTGCTGTGGCTCTGGCGTAGGCCGGTGGCTACAGCTCCGATTGGACCCCTAGCCTGGGAATCTCCATATGCCGCGGGAGCGGCCCAAGAAATAGCAAAAAGACCAAAAAAAAAAAAAAAGTCTAGAGTCAAAATTATCATGTTTTTTTTTTTTTTAAAAAAAAAAAACCTCCAGATTTTGATTCTAGAGCTGACACTACACAGCCAGGATAACAATATTCTAGCCCCCAAATTTAGGCCCAGAATAATAAAATCAAACGTAGTATGTAGCAGAGGTTTCTAGTTGCAATCCCCATATTCATTCTTCCCTTTATCTTTAGTATCAGAACTCCATTTTTTACTCGTAAATGTTTCCCATCATCATTTGTAGCTGGATATGATGATGATATTACATTCTGGCCTGTAAAATGTAAGCAGAAATGCTATGGTGGACCTACAGGATAGTCTATTTAAGAGAAGAGGATATTGGAGTTCCTGTCATGGCACAGCAGAAACGAATCCTACTAGGAAAGATGAGGTTGCAGGTTCAATCCTTGGCCTAGCTCAGTGGGTTAACGATCTGGCATTGCCATGAGCTGTGGTGTAGGTTGCAGACTAGGCTCAGATTCTCCATTCCTGTGGCTATGGTGTAGGCCAGCAGCTCTAGTTCCAATTCGACCCCTGGCATGGGAACCTCTATATGCTGTGGGTGTGGCCTAAAGAAAAAAAAAATAAGAAGACATACACTCGTCCCTTTTTTTCTTTCTGAATATCTAATATGATTGCTGGAGCAACCATCTTCTTACTCACTCATGAGGTGACCTTAAGGAATAATATATTGAGGATAGAACAGATGTGTGCTTGGGTCCTTCACATTGGGCAGCTGCCATACTAGCCCTGTGCAACCTACTTCTGAATTTTTTTAACATGGAAAGTAATTCACTTTTAATTTGTTTAAGTTAGAGTTTTTATTTTGCTTGAAGCTAATCAAACACGCACTCATATGGTACTGAAGGTTCATGCAACTGAAACTTAGTACAGAAAATGCTACATAATGCAAGTTACTGTTTGCATAATTTTAGCGTTACTATTATATGCATGGTTAATGGTAAGATATTTTCATGATTATGTGGAAAATAGGAAACTGAAAAATGTAGTTGCATTCAGAATGGTTCAGATGTATTTGAAAATTATCCTCATTTTGAAGATAATGGATAATGACACTATGCATTGAGAGCTCTGGTTCCACTTTATGGTTATTTATAAAAAACACTCACATCTGCTAATTGTTTATTACCTTTGGTTTTCATTCTTTAATTCTTGAATTAATTTTACTGATTATTTCTTTCCTGAAGTATTTTTCATTTAAAAGTATTTTCTTTAGAGTCTTCTTTCACTGGCACCTGCAACATTTAGATTTTTTCTAAACCTCAGACTATAAATTAAGGTTAATTTACTTCATTGTTTGTAAACAAAGCATCATTCTTTATGAATCCAGAATGAAATGATCTGGCTATTCTTAAAATATAGCATAAGTCCACTAAAATACTTTTATTAAAGCAGATGCCAGAATTCAAATATATGCCTATGTTGCCACATAATTTTGATTTGTTACCTTCCGTTTAAGTTTCAGATTGTGTATACATAAAGCAGAATCTTTAAGTACATACAAAATCCTAGTTGAATATTTTAGAAGACACTACAAACTCATCAAAGATGATTGAGCTGGAGAAAACTGCCTAGATGTTGGTTTTCCACAGATGTACTGAGAATCATTAGTACTAGGTTATGATGAGCTCAAAAACATTTCAACTTCTCAAAATATAAACATCGCTAGTAATGGTATGCAAATTACAGTAATGGTGGTAAAAAGTTTTAGCACCATCATAATATTCCATTTTAAAGTGAAAACATCTGTGAAATGCAGTAATTCATTTTCATCAACTGACTTTGCAGAGAGCATTTCCTTTTCCACAGGAACATCCATTTTGTAATGAGCAACAGCTGAAAAGCAAATAAAATTAATGATATCATATTCTCTGTTCCTTGTTTCAGAGTTGTAACCATTTGGGTTTTTTTCTTTTTTTTTCAACTTCTCCCTTTATAAGTATTAGAAAACAATTTTCATATCACAATTACATATGGGCTTCTAGCTTAGGATGGGCTCAGAATAAAGAAACCTGAGTCATCTCAGATCAGTTTTCTCCTAGGTAATTAAGGGATTTTTGCTTTGCAGAAACATTACTGCTTAAGGCTCACAGGTTCAGCTCAGCTCACCAAGGTCTTGGGTTTAACATCAACTATTATTTGTTGTTGTTTTTTTTGTTTGTTTTGTTTTCCTTTTTAGGGCCACATCTGTGGCATATAGAAGTTCCCAGTCTAGGAGTCGAATCAGAGCTGCAGCTGTCCGACTGCACCACAATTACAGCAACTCAGGATTCGAGCCACATCTGCAACCTACACGACAGCTCACAGCAGTGCTGGATCACCGACCCATTGATCAAGGCTTGGGATTGAGCCCATCTCCTCATAGATACTAGTCAGGTTCACTACCATTGAGCCACGGTGGGAACTCCCTAACTTCAAAGTTTGAGCAGTAGGACCATATTATAAGACTTGGAGTGACCAGTTTCTCAGGATATGTTCTATCATATTTGTCCTTCCAAGGCTGGGTCTAAAGGAGAAGTCTTGGATAGTCTGAGTCCTAAATTTCTGGGATATGACAACATTGATCAAAAGTATTGGTTAAATAAAGGATAAAAATATTTGCTATTATTATTCTACATAATATTCATCAGGTTTGAGCCACAGAATTTCTATCAATGTATTGTAAAAGTCAGCACTGTGTCTTGCCCTGACACCCAATGAAGAAGCCCTATTTTGAGCATTTTACTTATTCTTTGTCTGCAGAAACACCCAAATAAAACCACTCTGAGATGCATGTCTACCTATTCATACAATGCAGAAGGTGCACAAAGTTAATCCTATAATAATTGAGATATTTTTATATAGGAATTATTCCTTTTTCTTTGTAAATTAAGGTTTTATTGCATATATGATCCCTTCCTAAAATTTTGGGAACCACTTTTGAAATAATAAGGAATTCCATTAGCACATTGTGGCATTATGAATAGATTTCTTTAGCCTGCCATAGGCGGAGGATAATGGAGGCAATTGAGTTTTTCCAGAATCTTGACAAAGATAATTATCCAGAAACTGCCACTATAATATGTTGTATCAACAGATATATGTATATGTATAACTGATGTACTTTGTTTTATATCTTAAGCTAACATAGCTTTCTAAATCAACTTTACTCCAATAAAATATTTTCAAAATATACAGTATCTTTATTAGTAACAGGAACATAGTTTAATGAGTGAGAACAATAGTCACAGAGGTGACATTTTGGAAACAGTGGTGGAAACAGTCTTACTTGATTAAGGAACAGGGAAAGCATCCCTTTCGGGAGCATACTGACCTAACAAGTTCTAGGGATCTAATATACAGCAGAGTGATTATAGCCAGTAATTTTGTATTATATACTTAAAAGTTCTTAGGAGAGTAGATCTTTAATATTTTCATCACAGAAAAGGAATGGAAATTATCTCACATGATGGAGATATTAGCTAATGCTGTGGTGGTAATAATTTTGCAATATATGTTTATTAGATCAATGGATTGTATACCATGAACTTACAACAACAGTAAAATAGTAAGCTAGTTTCAAGTTATATTCCTAAAAGTTCCTATAGTCTGAATGGGTTCTTGCCTCTCATCCCTCCCCACAAAATCCATTATGTTGAAATCCTAACCTACAAGATGATGATGGTAGGAGGTAGAGCCTTTGAGAGGTGATTAGGTCATGAGAGCAGAATCTTCATGAATGAGATCTGAGCCCTGATAAAAGAAACCTGAGAGATCTCCCTTGCTTTTAGGTAACAGAAATGATAAAATAGTCTAAGCGGAGCTCCCTCAGGGGACACAGAATCTATCTAATCTACAAGCAAATGATCTTAACTTCTCAGCCTCCAGATTGTGAGCTTTAATAAATGTTTGCTGTTTATAAGCCTCTGAGTTGATAGTATTTTAGCAAGCTGAAAAGACTAAGACAAGGTCAAAGTATCATTTAGAAAGGAAATGGATATATTTAAGTATGTAGAGAATGTGTGGAAAAATACAGCTTCTTATCAAAACCTTGGACATATTAGCAGTTCTCTGGTGGCTCAGTGGGTTAAGGACCTAGCATTGTCATTGCTGTGACTTGGCTTCAATCCCTGGCCTGGGAACTTCCACATGTTGCAGGTGCAATCAAAATAATAAAAATAAAAACTTGGACATATTAAAGAACACACACACAAGCCACAAATAAAAAAAATTCAGTATCAGTGGATGTTAATTATTTTTAAAAATCTTTTATTTCTGAACTAATTTGTTATATGCCATCCAGAAATAGAGATAAATATTATAAGACTAGGGCAATTTCTAGAAATGCATATATTTGTAATTCCCCTTATGTTCCTGTGTGCAAAAATAGTTTTGAGAGAATACAAGCAGGCTAACTAAAGTATTAAGAAAACTGTCTACATGGGCTCTGTTATTCATTTATTATGGTTAATTTGCTTTAAGCAAATTATAGTGAAAAGGTGTTAACTAAAAATATTTACTTAATATAAATAAGAGTGATGAAACATTCTTTGCTACAGTATGACACAATGTTTAATTTTATCCAAATATTTGTATAAAGTTTAGTTTTGTGTTGCTTTGCCTATTTGGCTGGTTAGATGAATTTGTAATAAAATATATTCTTTATTTCTAAATAAACCACTTGTTAGAAATCGGTGAACTGTGTATAACTTCTGCTTCCACTATAGATAACTACTATAGGAATTAGTGCCCCCTCATTAACAAATGGCAAACTAAATAAAATATATGAAGCAAAGATTTGCCAAATATATACACTATGAAAGTATGAAACTTGAGAAAAAGAGAAATGAATAAAATGGGCACTACTCTTGCTCAGCTGTGGCCTGAGATGGTTTTCAGACCACAGTGCAAGTAAGGAGAACTGAAACACAGCCCTGGTGTGTTACCCGGGTTGAAAAGAAAGAGATAAGAACTGAGGGATGATGGGAATTGCATGGCAATTCAAAACAGCACAATGACAGTTCTACATATGAAAAAGCTCTAGAATTCTTCCAGAGGGTTTGCTGAAGATAGTGGCTGAGTACTGAGGTGAACATGTATGAGAAGAAACCTTCAAAGCTTGGTGAACCATGAGAAGTAGTAGGATGAACAGTTCTCAGAGATGAAACAAGGCTGGGATAATCTGTGTTCCTAAAGTGATCTTGAAATGTATGGAACACTTGGTAGAGTCCTCACGAATATGCCTTTAGAACAAGGTTAAGTTAGACTTGGAATAAAAGCTGCTCTGAAGCCACTTTAAAACAAAAACAAAAACTTCATAAGCCAGCCTCAAAAGTGTCATATATCTGTAAGTGACAAACTATGTACCAGAATAAAGCTCAATACTCTTTAAATGGATTAAAAAAAATGCCTGCAGGCAACAATGTAAAATTTCAATATAAGGAATACAATAAAATAATTGTCAAGTTCCCTGGTGGCCTGGTGGTTAAGGAATCAGTGTTATCACTGCTGTGGCTTGGGTCACTGCCATAGTGCTGGTTTGACCCTTGGTCTGGGAAGTTCTATGAGCAGTGGGCTTGGCCAAAAAAAAAGGGGGAAAAAAAAAAGAAATACCAATGTGCAAAGAAGCAGAAAAAACATGACTAATGATCAGGAATAAAAATAATAGCAATTAATAGAAATAACACAGAGATGGTAAGGATGATGAAATGAGTAGACATTATAAATCTCATTAATATATTCAAAAACATTAGGAGATAAATGGAAGATATTAAAAAGAACAAAAATGAAATTCTATAAATGTAAAAGATAATATCTGGAAAAAAGCATTATATGATATTAAAATAAGATTAAATACTGCAGGGAAAAGAACCAATGAACCTAAAGAGATAGCAATAGGATTTATATAAAATAAAGCATGATAAGAAAAAAAAAACTAAATACAAATAAATGTGGCTTCCATTAGGAGTGAGATATCAATCATTAAAGTATACAGGTAATTTCACTATTAGAAGGAGAAAAGGGAGAGGAAAAAATAGTAAATTACTTAAGGAAATGATGGCCAGAAATTTTCTAAATATGTTGAAATCTATATCCCACAGACATAAGAAAGTCAACTAAATGTAAGCAGAGGAAAAATAAAGAAAACCACATCCAGGCATGTAATAATCAAATGGCTGAAAAATAGAGATAAAATATAATCTTAAAAGTAGTGAGGGGGGAAGAAATAAAAAAAAAACCTCCAAAAAATGGAAAGTACATGGGTAAATATAACGAACATATTTTATGTTTAAATCTCTTTCAAGGATAATTGAGTAAATAATATAATGTATGGTTTATAATGTGTAGAATAAAAGGGCAAACAATACTTAGAGGGTAAAATGTGAGTTTATTATATATTTCTTATACTATACATGAAGTTGTGGGGAGACTGTGGAAATTTACAGATGCATATTATAAAACCTACAGCAATTTTTTTTTTGTCTTTTTGACTTTTCTAGGGCCACTCCTGTGGCATATGAAGTTACCAGGCTAGGGGTCCAATTGGAGCTGTAGCTGCCAGCCTATGCTGGAGCCAACAGCAATGCAGGATCCAAGCCGCATCTGCAACCTACACCACAGCTCAGGGCAAATGCCAGATCCTTAACCCACTGAGCAAGGCCAGGGATCGAACCTGCAACCTCATGGTTCCTAGTCAGATTCGTTAACCACTGAGCCACGACGGGAACTCCTAGAGCAAACATTTTTTTAAAAAAATCTAAGAATTTCCTTGTGGTGCAATGGGTTAAGGATTTGATATCACCACTCCAGCATCTCTAGTTGCTGTAGTGGCTCAGGTAAAATCTCTGGCCCAGGAACTTCTGCATGATGCAGGAGTGGCAAAAAAATAAAAAATAAAAACATTAAAAAAATTTTTTAATCTAAAAAGTCAGTAGTGGAGTTCCCATCGTGGAGCAGTGGTTAACAAATCCGACGAGGAACCATGAGGTTGCAGGTTCGATCCCTGGCCTTGCTCAGTGGGTTAAGGATCTGGCGTTGCTGTGAGCTGTGGTGTAGGTTGCAGATGTGGCTCAGATCCCTCGTTGCTGTGGCTCTGGTGTAGGCTGGCAGCTACAGCTCTGATTAGACCTCTAGCCTGGGAACCTCCATGTGCTGCGGGTGCAGCCCTGAAAAGACAAAAAAAGACAAAAAAAAAGTCAGTAGTGATGATAAAATTGATCATTTTATAAAACTCAATTAATCGAAGACACTTCAAGGAAATAGAAAAAGAAGGAACAAAAAATGCATGGAATAAGTATAAAACAAATAGCAACCTTGTAGATTTAAATGTAACCATACAGGTGTTCCCGTCATGGCTGAGCGGAAATGAATCTGACTAGTGTCCATGAGGATGTGAGTTCAATCCTGGTCTCTCATGGCTGGTTGGAGATTGGGAATCCTGCGTTGCCAGGAGTGATAGTGTAGGTCACAGATGCAGCTCAGATCCTGCATTGCTATAGCTGTGGTGTAGGCAGACAGCTGTAGTTCGGATTTGACCCCCGGCCTGGGAACCTCCATTTGGGGCCCTGGAAACACAAAAAAGAAAAAAGTAACCATACAATAATCATATTGAGTTGTATATATTTATATAAACATGCAAATAAAAATGATCTTTAGACCATCTCCTAGGTTAAAAATTTAATTCAAAATATATCATCTATAGAAGAGTTAAAAATTTATAACATGGCAAAGATAAATTAAAAGGATTAAAAATATTAAATTCAATCTTAATCTAAAGAAAGCTAGAGTTTATGTATTAATATCACAGAAAATAACCTTTGGAACATGGATTTATAGGGATGAAGAAGTACATTGCACAATGAAAAGAGGGCTAATTTAATTTAAAAGACAATCCTAAAAGTGTATGAGTGAAATAACAGAGCTCAAATTGCATGAAGGAAAACCTGATAGCACTGAAAGAAAAACATAGATAAATCCACAAGTGTAGAGTTATAAAGACTTCTTTCTTAATAGTTGATAGAACAAGTAAACAAAAAATTAGTTAAGAGTATGAAAGACCTTAATTCATCAGTTTGTCGCCTTTTACGTTGGTGATCATTAATGCTATATTGTTAAGAGACTCAAGTCAGATATGTCATTCACACTCTGATTGTACCTGAGTCTACTTCTGAAAAACACAGTGATCTGTTGGACACCGCCCCCCCCCAAAAGAGTATGAAAGAATTGAAGAACAGTAAAAATACACTGGACCTAACTGACATTTTAGGATTCTTTTTTTTTTTTTTTTTTTTTCCCACTGTACAGCAAGGGGGTCAGGTTATCCTTACATGTATACATTACAATTACATTTTTCCCCCAGCCTTTCTTCTGTTGCAACATGAGTATCTAGACAAAGTTCTCAATGCTATTCAGCAGGATCTCCTTGGAAATCTATTCTAAGTTGTGTCTGATAAGCCCAAGCTCCCGATCCCTCCCACTCCCTCCCCCTCCCATCAGGCAGCCACAAGTCTCTTCTCCAAGTCCATGATTTTCTTTTCTAAGGAGATGTTCCTTTGTGCTGGATATTAGATTCCAGTTATAAGTGATATCATATGGTATTTGTCTTTGTCTTTCTGGCTCGTTTCGCTCAGTATGAGATTCTCTAGCTCCATCCATGTTGCTGCAAATGGCATTATGTCATTCTTTTTTTATGGCTGAGTAGTATTCCATTGTGTATATATACCACCTCTTCCGAATCCAATCATCTGTTGATGGACATTTGGGTTGTTTCCATGTTCTGGCTATTGTGAATAGGGCTGCAATGAACATGCAGGTGCATGTGTCTCTTTTAATTAGAGTTTTGTCCAGATATATGCCCAAGAGTGGGATTGTGGAGTCATATGGAAGTTCTATGTATAGATTTCTAAGGTATCTCCAGACTGTTCTCCATAGTGGCTGTACCAGTTTCCATTCCCACCAACAGTGCAGGAGGGTTCCCTTTTCTCCACACCCCCTCCAACACTTGTTATTTGTGGACTTATTAATGATGGCCATTCTGACTGGTGTGAGGTGATATCTCATGGTAGTTTTGATTTGCATTTCTCTTATAATCAGCGATGTTGAGCATTTTTTCATGTGTTTGTTGGCCATCTGTATATCTTCTTTGGAGAAATGTCTATTCAGGTCTTTTGCCCATTTTTCCATTGATTGATTGGCTTTTTTGCTGTTGGGTTGTATGAGTTGTTTATATATTCTAGAGATTAAGCCCTTGTCAGTTGCATCATTTGAAACTATTTTCTCCCATTCTATAAGTTGTCTTTTTGTTTTCTTTTGGGTTTCCTTTGCTGTGCCAAAGCTTTTCAGTTGGATGAGGTCCCATGGGTTTATTTTTGCTCTAATTTCGATTGCTTTGGGAGACTGACCTGAGAAAATATTCATGATGTTGATGTCAGAGAGTGTTTTGCCTATGTTTTCTTCTAGGAGTTTGATGGTGTCCTGTTGTATATTGAAGTCTTTCAGCCATTTGGAGTTTATTTGTGTGCATGGTGTGAGGGTGTGTTCTAGTTTCAGTGCTTTGCATGCAGCTGTCCAGGTTTCCCAGCAATGCTTGCTGAATAGACTTTCTTTTTCCCTTTTGATGTTCTTGCCTCCCTTGTCAAAGATTAATTGACCATAGGTGTCAGGGTTTATTTCGGGTTCTCTATTCTGTTCCATTGGTCTGTCTGTCTGTTTTGATACCAGTACCACACTGTTTGGATGACTGTGGCTTTGTAGTATTTCTTGAAGTCTGGGAGAGTTATGCCTCCTGCTTGGTGTTTGTTTCTCAGGATTGCTTTGGCGATGCTGGGTCTTTTGTGGTTCCATATAAATGTTTGGATTGTTTGTTCTAGTTCTGTGAAACATGTCATGGGTCATTTGATAGGGATTGCATTGAATCTGTAGATTGCTTTGGGTAGTATGGCCATTTTTACAATATTGATTTTCCCAATCCAGGAACATGGAATATCTTTCCATTTCTTTCCATCTTCTTTGATTTCTTTGATGAAAGTTTTATAGTTCTCGGCATATAGGTCCTTTACCTCCTTGGTCAGGTGTATTCCGAGGTATTTGATTTTGTGAGGTGCAATTTTAAAAGGTATCGTGTTTTTGTATTCCTCTTCTAATATTTCCTTGCTGGTATACAGAAATGCAACTGACTTCTGAATGTTAATCTTCTATCCTGCTACTTTGCTGAATTTATGAATCAGTTCAAGTAGTTTGGGGGTTGAGTCCTTAGGGTTTTCTATGTATAGTATCATGTCATCTGCATACAGTGACAGTTTGATCTCTTCTCTTCCTATATGGATGCCTTTGATTTCTTTTGTCTAATTGCTGTGGCTAGGACTTCCAAAACGATGTTGAAGAGCAGTGGTGAGAGTGGGCATCCCTGTCTTGTTCCAGATTGGAGTGAGAAGGCTTTCAGTTTTTCCCCATTGAGGATTATATTTGCTGTGGGTTTGTCATAAATAGCTTTGATCATATTCAGGAATGTTGACTCTATACCCACTTTGGCGAGGGTCTTGATCATGAATGGATGTTGGACTTTGTCACATGCTTTTTCTGCGTCTATTGAGATGATCATATGATTTTTGACTTTTTTTTCTTAATGTGGTGTATGATGCTGATTGATTTGCGTATGTTGAACCATCCTTGTGAACCTGGGATGAACCCAACCTGGTCATGGTGTATAATTTTTTTTGATAATGTTGTTGGATTCGGTTGGCTAAGATTTTGTTGAGAATTTTTGCATCTATATTCATCAATGATATTGGGTGATAGTTTTCTTTTTTGGTGGTA